>NC_139962.1:54084160-54096660 GCF_963454915.1 Gymnoscopelus microlampas | reverse complement strand
AGCCAAATATAGCCGTGGCCAGGCTCCGGGGCTGCTCTGGTATATAGGCAGAGCGCGCCCACTGCTCTCTCTCTCACTCTCTCGCCCATTCTTTAGGTTGAGCCGGAGCAGACCGCTTCATCAAGCCCACAGCCCAGACTGCTAAGCTGGCCAATGAGGGAGTGACAAGTGAGCGCTATTCTTATCAACTCTCTCCAGCGCCCAGGAATGCCTTGGAGGCATTCGAGAGCTTTGGCTACACTACAATGGTTGCACTTCTCTCCTTAACTTAAGACAAGTGGTGCGTGTGCGTGTGTGTGTGCGTACGTACGTGTGAAAGTGAGATGTTCACAGTCTAAAGCGTTTTAGAGCAAACTGGTCCTTCTTTGTAGGAGGAACATCTCCTACATCCTGTCAGGATTAGGGGTTCTATTCCTTGTGTTGCTCAATGGCTGAGCGTGGCACTGACAAGGCTGGAGTTATAGGGATCTGATGATTTAGAGCCCTGTGTGGAGGAACTGTTTTCCACAGGCCCGCTCCCAATGGATTTCTGACCATTCCCACCCCCCGCTCCCGCAATGGTTTCATCCCATGCCGGCCGCAGTTTATTTTGGACCGCGTGAGTGATCCCGCCTACAGCTACGTTTTAAAGTACTGTCTGCTGCTCCTGCAATGTTTTCATTGGGACCCAAAATACAAACAGAAAACACAGACAGAGAGAGAGAGATCATGGCCATTACAGCACCATGGACAGAGACACACAGCCTTACTGCTCGTCAGCTAGGTTATTAATAAATAGATGCATCTACAACGTTTCAAAATCATTTTCTCTTCCTCCAGTTCCTTTCCATTTTTGTCAGTAACAACAATTCAGAAACGTGTCCATATGTCTTTGTTTTGCTTTTGTATTGTTCCAGCTTTGATGTTCTTTTCAAATGTGTTTGTCGACCCCATGCTGTGCTCTATGCTGAAACAGTGCTGAACACACACTGTTGCATGCTTCAGGTTCACTACATCCAGGTTATTGTGGGGAATGCTGATACTCAGGGGTGCGATGCTCACTGGACGGCCTTGCACGCCGTGCCGGAACCTATTTGACCAGGAGCACACGCAGGCACACGCATAGATTTAAAACTACTTTAAATTCGCACCTCAACAAAGTTTTCAAAGGCTCCCGACTCACACCTAGCGAATGAACATAGGAATAAGCCTAGATGCATATCAATTGTCCATTGTGTGACTTGCAGTGTAGGTGTTAAGCGACGTGCGCGTCACATCATTGAAATAGAGTGCAAGAACATACCAAATGAGCATTGCATGCCTGCTGATACTGCAGGTTGTTTGTTAGTTTGTTTGTTTGTAAATAACTAGAACCTCTAGAGTTCGACACCTAGGTGCCACTGCCGTAGTCGGGGTCCGGGGACCCCCGCGGGGCGAAGGGCTCGCTTCTTTTGGGTTTGTTTTCATGAACCTGGTTGCTTGTTTCTCTCGCAAAACCTGGCAACTGTTGGAAAAAAACACAGACCGCATTGGGGCCACATGCATAACTGTTGTTTATAACATGGTTAATAATGTTTTCGCGGGGGTCCCCGGATCCCCTAGGGGTTGCCGGACCTCCGCGAATACATCGCGGAGACCTAGTGGTCTAGCTCTGAGAGGGAGAGAGAGAGAAAGAGAGACCATTGATCGAGTGAGCATCAGTTTCTATTGAGAGAGGGACCGTGAAAAGGGGAGTGGCATGCATGAGGAAAAACAACAGATCTTCAAGCTGACGTGGGTTGCTAATAACGGAGTGTATACGACATTATCGCGAGTGAGTGCAAGGGAGGAAAGTAAGTGCAACATTAGTAGCTCGCCCCCTCCCTCGTGTGTGTGTGTGTGTGTGTTTATGAGCCCATCCGCTTGTGTTTCAGAGATGTGGCAACACCAGCGCTTGTTTCTCGCACATGATTGGCAACACGGGAGACCCGTACACCGTTGGTTCTCAAAGTGGGGTCCGGGGACCCCCAGGGGTACTTGAGGGGGTTCCAGGGGGTCCCCAGCTAAATGATGGACAGGAACCAAATGGACCCTTATGGGTCTGTAACTCAGAGAGTGTACAAATGGAACCAAATGTACACTCTCAGAGTTAAATTGACATTGGTTTTACAATGTGAATTGGGGTCCCAGAGGTATAAATGCCACTAGATGGGGGTCCGTAGCCTAATGCATGTCAAACTGGGGGGTCCTTGAAATGAAAATGGTTGAGAATCACTGCTAGAGAGCCGTAAAAACCTTCTCTTATTGGGGTCCCTGGCTTATCTTTTCAAATGGGGGTCCGCGGGGTAATAAGTGTCAATTAGGGGGTCCTTGACATGAAAAAGTTTGAGAACCACTGCCGTACACCATACGCCGTCGCGCATGCGTGCGGCTTCTCTATTGTATCGATAGATAGCACCATTCTGTAAACAATCTCTGACATTGAAATAGGCAAGTCATTAACAAATGGCTCAAGAGCAGCATCTAAATATTGCACATACTGTACTGCAATCAAGTTCGATAAAGTAATAATAACAATATTAGGACCAGTCTGTATAAACAATTACCATCTATGAAATAGGTAAGTGACTCACTTATGGCTCAGGACAGGAGTAGCATATTGCACCGCTCTAATAATGGACCTTGCGGGTCCATTTGGTTCCATTTGTACACTCCACACTTACACACCCGTAAGGAGCCATTTGGAACCCACCAAAGAACCATGAGGGTACCTGGACACACTTTGAGACCCAAAGTGTCTCAAAGTGTGACACTTTGGGTGTAGCAGAGTGTTTCCAGTTTCCTGTATGACCAGAATGGAACAGAGCCTTCATTAGTATCATTGGTAAGACCTGTGAAGGAGCCCAATTTCTTTCCAATATGGCTGCTGTGCATAGAGCCAATTGACCTCCACATCATGTTAAGGTTAAAAACAACCATCACGGCAGCTCATTGACTGACAGCTTGGTGGTCTGTTAGCTTCACCTGACGTGACACTCATCGCCATTCGCCTCCAGCTCTTTTTCTCCCTCTCCGCTACAGGAGGAGTGAGTGCTTGGCAACAGGGCCATGGTAACCTGGGCCAGTGACGTTGGTGCGTCCCCATCCTCTCCACTCTGCCAAATGACAGTTATCAGGGGAGTAGTGTTGATTTCGTCGACTAAAACTATGACTAAAAATGTTCGTCGACTACCTTTTTTCACTGACAAAAACGAAATAAAAACTAAACTACGATGACTAAAACTAAGACTGAATATATTGCCAATTTCGTCAACAAATAAAAACTAGACTAAACTGTTAGGGAGGGACTAGAAGAGATCCAGTAGAACTAAAAGACAAGTCATTTGGTTTGGTTGCGCTCAGGTGTTGCGCCCTGAAAATAGCAGATCTACAAGCTCACACCACGTCGCAGTTGTGAGCTTGTAGATCGGCTATTTTCAGCATGCAACCAAGAGTAAAATCTACGACGCCATCAAGGCACCGCCAAAATACATTATAGTCGACTAAATCAACTGTAGATTTAGTCGACTATAACCTTATGATATTTAGTCGACTAAAACTAGACTAGAACTAAAACATTTCAGTTGACTAAAATATGACTAAAACTAAGTGGAATGTTATTCAAAAGACTCTGACTAAAACTAAACCAAAATTTGCTGTCAAAATCAACACTGGAGGGGAGCCTCTCTCCTCCACCGTAAACATCAGAAGACAGAATGCATCACAGCAGCATCATGCCTGGCTGACATCTCACACCTTTCCACCAACAACCAGCTCAACGTAGACAAGCCTGAGCATCTCTTCTTCCATGGAAAGTCTTGCCTCCTTGCAGATGAATATTTAAATTTCCATCGACAACACCCTGGTGGCTGCCGCTCAAATAGGCTCTATGGACAGCAGCCATATTGGAATGAAATTGGGCCTCTTTTCACAGGTGTAACCATAGATATATATAAGAAAGGCTAGATGGCTCAAGGGGGCGTCGCAAGCGTAGCTCAACCGCGGCCATCTTGCGACAGTCATTCATAACATTATGTCTATGGTGCATGCACTATTGAAATAACCATATCGTGCTCAATTTTCATCTGATTTTCAAACGGTTTGGTGTGTTGTAAACACCAAAGATGTAGTTATGATACTGCATACTTATAATGGTAATCATGGATTTTATATGAAAATAACATTAAGTATGCAGTATCATAACTACCTCTTTGGTGTTTACAACACACCAAACCGTTTGAAAATCGGATGAAAATTGAGCACGTTATGGTAGTACATGTACCATAGACATAATGTTATGAATGAGCGAGCTGACTGTCGCAAGATGGCCGCCATGTGGGTGAGTCATCTAGTGTTTATATATATCTATGGGTGTAACCATTGACCAATGATACTAATGATCAAACAGAGTCAGCGCCAGCGGTGCTGATATTTATTGTGCATGTTAGCTCAATGGAAACACTATGCTACACCAGTGGCAGTGGGTCTCAAAGTGTGGTCCGGGGGACCCTCGTAGTTCCTTGAGGGGGTTCCAAATGACCCCTTATCTGTGTGTAACTCTAAGAATTGTACAAATGGAACCAAATGGACCTGCAAGGGTCCTTTGATTCCATTTGGAACCAAAACAAAAAGGAATCTACCCTGCGCTCCTTATCGAAGCCTCAGTGATTTCCAGGCCTTGCTGGTCTCCCTGCATACTCTCTCAAACCCCCTACACCCGATCCAGAATGTCATGATGACACGCGCGGTTCGACTTCAACCTCCCTAATTTTGCACGTCTCCCCCAAATGCACTCCCTTCCACAGGCTTGCCGTTGCTGCCCCCACATTCATTTCAAAACACTGGTGATATGACCTACAAGGCAACCAAGGGCTTTGCACCACCCCCCTACCTCCAGGACATGATCACCCCTTCACACTCCCCCATGTTCAGCTGGAGTCTGAAAACTCACCTCTTCAGATTGTACCTCACCCCTAGCACTCCTCATTCCTTGTATCACTCCCGTTGCATATTTTGATGGATGCTAGTTAGGCTATACGTATAAGTATGTCATTTAAGATCATTGGTTCTTTAAGTGGGGTCCGGGGACCCCCAGGGGTCCTTGGGGGGGTTCCAGGGGGTCCCCAGCGAAAAGTGTTAATGTAGCATCACAATCATTTTAACCTTTTATACTTTGGCTATTCAAAAATACCTTGAAAAAGGAAACATTTTTAACTCAAATCTTTGCTTCTGGGGGTCCCTAGAACTAAATATTTTGAGATGGGTGTCCACGGCCAAATACATGTCATTTTGGGAGTCCTTGACATAAAAAAGTTTGAGAATCACTGATTTAGATAAGCATGTTATTGCTAGGTTTGACATACCGAGTATCCTAGTTTCTTTGAAGCAGTAGTCATTTATTTGCACTCTATTCATTTAACCATTTACCCTGTTGTTTGTTGACTAGGGTTCATGCCAGTGTACTCTAATCTTGTCCTTTGTAAGTCACTCTGGATAAAAGCATCTGCTAAATGACTAAATTGGTACTTAATTTTGTTTTTATAAATTGAACGACAGACAGAAAGACAAACACTCACATTTTCATCAAGTTGGAAATCACATCTTATACATTCTTGCTTGATTCATCACACTAAAGTAAACCAGTTCAATTACTAAACTAGAAATATATATAATAATTTCTGTTAATTTATTTAATTGATTATTTGATTGATTGTTTTTCACCCTTATACTCGCAGACTGCTCCGGTACATTCTGATCCTGCTGCGCGGCTTGAGCTGGTAAGTGGTAACAGTAATTCACCTAAACATGGACTATTTTTAGATTGCAGTTTATTGATCCCACAGGGGGGATATTCAGTCATTAGCAGTCAGGGTAAATAAGGGTGCTGCTGATGTACTGTATGTTACGAGGAGTTACTGTGTTTAAAGATAGAGTGAGGTAGAGAGACAGAGAGAAAGGGAATGTGATGTGTTACTGTAGAATAACTTCCAGATGTTTATCACAAACACCATTTGCAGAGGGACAGGACGGAGGGGGAGAGAGGGAAGGCAACAAGAAAAACAGAGAGGAGAGGAAAGCAGTGAGAGGTAGAACAGTTTATTATGCACGCCCCAAGGCAAGTCTTTTGAATTATTTCTCATCTTATGTGTTTTTGTCACTCTCACACAATGTATGTATTATGGTAGGCTATACTAGAAAGGTGCGCTCCTTCGAACGCAGGTCTCCGCCTGGACGGGTTGCCTAGTAGGCTACCCAGAGGCCGCAAAATTTGGAAGTCAGTCATAGCCAAAGGGAATGGAATATGACAAATATACATCTTGATCACATGACTCCAGAGATAATGTGTAACGATTCGCGTTAGTTTTGGTTAAGATTTGTCTGGCACAAATGCCTATATCGTCATGATCCAAGGATCAAACATTTTTCTGTTCGGACAGACGGACACACGGACGGACGGGAGCAAAAACATGGTCTCTGGCCTTTAATAAAGCAAAAATGTCTTGTTGCTGGTTTACTCCATATAGCACCACATTAGTAGAAGGGAAAGAAGCAGTTGGACAATGTAAAACAAACACCAAGTACAAAAAAAGGCTATTTTAAATGTGCAGAAGTAGAAGTAGAAGCAGAACAGCCCTGGAAAGGCAATTCTCAAAGGCCAGAAGCCCATCTGTAATGTTGTCTTATGCTCTGTAATTCATCACTGTTGATGACAATTTGCTGTGAAGACATAAGTCATATTCAGCCTGGTGTCCCTATTTTGGGCATGTCATTATAGGCCACATTTTGTAATAGTTTTCAAAAGTTAAATAAAGGGAATTGATACCACCACAACTCTTTACGGCCCAATCACCAGTCGGGAAAGTTTTGTTCAGTCTCACCACCACGGCTCCTGACTCACTTCTGCCCGTCTCTGTGCCTGCAGGCTGTTGTGAGCTAACAGCCACTAAACTGAGTGGTCTCTTCAGCACAACTGTATGACACACCTAGACACTATGTAGAGTGGTATGTGTTGTACTGTTCCTTTGTACTGTGCAATTGTACTCATGCAATACTTGCATTTATCCTGCAAGGCCGGTCTTACTGGAAAAAAACGATCCATTACAGGAAGATAATAACCCAGTATTGACGATATCATATGCCTCTAGTTAGGCCAAATTCTTCACTAAAATCTATATCATAATAACAATGACATAATATATCTCCCAGTCCCTAACTAGCACACTCTCCTTCAGGCCATACAACAGGCTTACTGTAGCTCTCAGTAACGCCTCCCTCCCTCCAGAAACAACCAAACAATCCACCACCACAACATTATAATGTATTCTGCTAGGATGACAGATTGGAGAGGCGTAGGTGTGTATGCATGTATGGATTAAAGCTAAATAAAACCCCACAACTGAAAAGTCTCAATCTCTGATTTGTGAAACCGTGTGAAATTCAATGTTTTAAAGATTTTTAATACCTTTTGATAGCCCTTAAAAAGTTTATACCGGTGCAGAAATTGGTTGAGTGCACAAATACAGGATATCAGAGCTTCAATAAAAAGTTGACTGCATAAAGACTGAAGAGAGACTACGCACGCAGGCTTTGGAGGAAGGCTTCACAGGTGCGGTGGCGTGGAGTAGTTTGGATTTGGCCCGGTGAGCCCCAGACTCCAGGCTGTACAAAGTTGGTATTGTGGAGTTTACTGGCAGTAAACGAAACGGGCAGGAGAGAAATATGGAAATGTGACCTACTGGGTATGCAAATAACAGCAATGGTGCACAGCACAACACACACACACACACACACACACACACACACGCACACAGGGGGCTGGATGGGAACAACAAACGTGGAACTGTCAACATCAAGATGACTGGTGGCTATATCACATTTCCCCATATGTAAAATTCTGGACAGTCGACCTGCTTGCAGTAAAAAATCCACCGTTGTACAGGATGAATAGGCTCTATGCACAGCAGCCATATTTGGAAAGAAATTGGGCCTCTTCCTTACTTCCTTCACAGGCGTCACCAATGATGCTATTGCTATTCATTAAGGTTGTGTTCCATTTTGTGGAAAGAAATTGGGCCTGTAAGGGTCCATTTGGTTCCATGTACACTCTTATGAGGGTCATTGAAATTAAAACGTTTGAGAACCACTGTGCAACACAAAATGGAACAGAGCGTTAATTAGTATAATTGGTAACACCTGTGAAGGAAGTAAGGAAGAGGCCCAATTTCTTTCCAATATGGCTGCTGTGCATAGAGCCTATAGAGACACACAGGCACCTACAATTTCCCGCCCATAATTGAGACGGCGCAATCACTCTCGGTAAGGGAGAATACTGCGCAGCTGTCAATGCAATCCATATGAGAGGCATTGTAAAATATCGTAATTTCACTGGTTGACTACTGAGGCTGTAGCGATTTTTTTTGGTGTTCTAATTAAGTGTCCCATTTGTTTGATTTGTCATTTTTAATGTGTATTTTTATTAAAATCAATATTGTCTCCAGTTCAGGTAGGATTATTTTAAAAGTAGGCTAAAGCTACAGTTACAGTTAAATTCAGTGGCTTCTATTGGCTGGCCTGCAGCACACCATTCTCCCTTACCCCGAGTGATTGCGCCGTCTCAATTGTGGGCGGGAAATTGTAGGGCACAGCGCCCATGTGTCTCTCTATTCACATGATGAGGCATGTGGTGTGGCGTCTACCGTTCGATGGCACACTCGTACTATTCCATCACACGTCTCGGTGGAAAACACAGGTGACTGTAATCAAACAGCAGGTGATCATCATTAGGCTAAATGACAAACCCCGGACAATGAGCTGAGGCAGTGGGACCAGAATGTGTGGCAGAACACATCATGAGAGTACTAGTGTGAACACAGGCTGACAAAACAAACGTGTCCCTGGTTGGCTGGCGGCGAGGAGCAGGGGATGCAAATGACAGACAGCAGGCAGCGAGTGCGCCGCATACATAAATGAGGTAACCAGTTAGTGTTTGTACTGTGGTGTGACATTAACCACACAGACCTGAGGCCCACTCTACAAATGTCTTCTAAATCCTATCAAGTTTTCTGAAAAACTCATGTTGCTACCGGTATGTCAGTGATGCTCAAACTTTTTCATGTCAAGGACCCCCAAAATGATATGTATTTGGCCGCGGACCCCTCCTCCCCCCCATCTCAATAGATGTTGTTCCAGGTACCTCCAGAAGCAAAGATTTGAGTGAAATGTTTTTGATATATATACATATACATATATACCGCGCTATGAGCTTGTAAATCTGCTATTTTTGAATAGCCAAAGTATAAAATAATAGTTAGGTTAAAGTGGTTAAAATGATTGTGATGCTATATTATCTACTTTTGCCGGGGAACCCCTGGAACCCCCCCCCCCTCCCAGACCCCACTTTGAGAACCAATGTGCTATATACTATACTATACATAGCCAAAATCAAAAATGACACAGATGCTTTCCCGGATTGAATGGGTTAACCACATTAACCCTAGCGTCCCTATTTTGGGCATGTTGTTGTTCTCAATTCTCAAAATTTTGCATATAGGCCTAAATGCTTTAATTTGCACGTTATACGACAGTGTTGTGCAGCAAAAATAGCTGATCTACAAGCTCGGCTATTTGCGTTTTTTGTGTGGTGGTGTCAGGCTTTAAGTGGTCGACTACAATTTGGATGTGCCACTTTCCATTTGACATTTCAGACATTTAGCCGACGCTATCATCCGTGGCTGGAGTGACTGAACATAGCTGTGTGTGTGTGTGTGTGTGTGTGTGTGTGTGTGTGTGTGTGTGTGTGTGTGTGTGTGTGTGTGTGTGTGTGTGTGTGTGTGTGTATTACTATAGTTGTGAGGATCAAACGTTCTCACAAGTATACTAGAATTTGAGGACTAGACGTTGTAAGGACCGTTTTCCTTGTCCTCACAAGATAAATGGTCGTTTTATGGTTGAAAAATATTTTTGGAGATATGTTTACAATTAGGAAAAGATTCAGGTAGGGGTTAGGGTCAGGATTAGACATTTAGAGGTTAGATGTAAAGGTTGGAATTAGAGTTAAACATGATTTATACTTATTATATACTTGTTATTTGCCAGTGTCATGCACCAAAAAATATCTGATCTATAAGCTTGTAGATCTGCTATTTTTTTGGCTTTAGGCTTACGGCTAAAATGCCCCAACATTTTTTAAATGACATTCATAACATTTCTGTCCTAAAATGTTGATGTCCTCACAAGTACAGTAATACAAACGTGTGTGTGTGTGTGTGTGTGTGTGTGTGTGTGTGTGTGTGTGTGTGTGTGTGTGTGTGTGTGTGTGTGTGTGTGTGTGTGTGTGTGTGTGTGTGTGTGTGTGTGTGAGAGAGTGCATGTGAAGGCTGAAGCATGCTTGTCCTTCCTTGCTTTAGCGAGCCTCTGGCTGTATAGCGTGGGTTGAACCTGTGGCCTTCTGGCTAACGGGACTGTCCCTCTGAAACAAACTCATTTAGGTCCCTCCGCTGCACCACAAAGTAAATGCTGCTCTCAACCAAGAAAGAGGAACATGTCTCTCCACTGTGTGCACACACACACACACACACACACACACAGGCTGAGATGTAGATCTGATTCTGTTCACAGACAGCCACAGTGGCTGCATGTCTACAAGCCCACAACATTGTTGTGAGTTTGTAGACCTGCTATTGTTTTTTTTAATTCTTTTTTTATAATCGTTAATTCATCGTAATCGAGGCAAACGTTTGAAATCATATCACTCAGCCCTAGTGTGTGTGTGTGTGTGTGTGTGTGTGTGTGTGTGTGTGTGTGTGTGTGTGTGTGTGTGTGTGTGTGTGTGTGTGTGTGTGTGTGTGTGTGTGTGTGTGTGTGTGTGTGTGTGTGTGTGTGTTATTAAACTGTGTGTGTATTTACTCGCGAATGTTTGTCCCCCTCTGCTCTGCGTGTCTGTCACCTTCTTCCTGCCAGTAGGAAGCAGGAAGCAGGCTCCAATTAGTGCCTCATATGGCGGAGACATGATGTGCCCTGAGATAGAAGCAGCCTCTAATAAGCCACTGTGTCCTTTTCATGTGGCTGCGTGACCCCGTGCCTGGGTCACACACCCTGCTGTGACACGGCTCCACATGGCACTCACACACACGGCGTGTGCGCGCGCGCACACACACACACACACACACACACACACACACACACACACACACACACACACACACACACACACAGTAAAATTCTCTCTGTGTTTATTCAACTCCAGGAGCGTACAAATGGAACCAAATCAACCTGTTGGTTACATGTGTACACTCTTGGGGGTTACAAACTGATACAGTACATTAATACTGTGTACTGTACACTCCCAGACAGACAAAAATACCGTACCTCGTAGGGTTGTACATTAATATATATAAAAAAAATAAGTAAATCTATAAATGTGTTTGACAAATTGCACAAGGGTTTAGGCCTACAAATATTACAATCCCATCAGGGAAATCCTTAAAATATCTCATCAACCAACAAAAAAAAGTATAAAAATGGCCAACATATCGGCTCAACCGATACATCAGTCTGGCCCTATAGCACAGTAAGTTACACACATTCACACCTGGGATCTGCCCAGTACAGCAGAGGTGCGAAAACCCCAGCCGTTCTTCACTGAGCAGCAAGCTCTAACAGCCTTGCTCAAAGGCGGAGGAGAGATCGTCACTCACCCATCCCTGTCCAAGGCTTTCACACACAGCCCCTGTAGGGCTTTGAACCACCAACCTTTAAGGCCAACGAGCTAGCATCGTAAGTCAAGATTAGACTCGAGAAAACGTGTCCCTTATGGGTCCAAATTAGGTCCATTTTCACACTCTCTCGTCATTTAACCCATTCAGACTTGGAAAGGCTATACGTTGTCATGCCTTTAAATCCGGGAAAGCATCCGTGTCATTTTAGTTGTTACTATATATCATTGCTGTCGGGCGGAAATCTCTTATCTCCATATTCTAACTTTTTGTGCTTTTTTCTTTTGTGCTTTTTTTGTGCTGCTTGATTGTACGTACTGAGCGTCAGTATGAAAAGCAGCAGATCCGCAAGCTCGAAACGCGGCTCGAAACGATCTTGTAGATCTGCTACTTTAGCCATGTATTTATTTTGAATCATGAAAAGTAACAGTTTTGGACATGTGAGGTTTCTACCCGACAGAGACGATATATATAGCAACAACCAAAAACATAGGTTAAGATTTAGAAGGCGTTTGTAGAATCGGCCTCAGGTCTAAACTAAGTTAAATGAACACTAAGGATTTTTTTTTCTTTCTTCCTGAGTGCTGTAGTGCCTGCAGCTGAGGCAGTGCTTCTATCCTTACGACAGGCTTTCCTCTGGGAGGACAAAATGAGGCCAGTCTCTCTCTCTTTCTCTCTCAGCAGCCTGCTGCTGGGGGGGGGGGGGGGGGGGTCCACTGGGGGGGTCTACAACCACCTCCACTCTGCTCACAGCCTTTACATCATCACAGAGGAGACAGCCAGGGGGTT
>NC_139962.1:53851660-54079160 GCF_963454915.1 Gymnoscopelus microlampas | reverse complement strand
CTGCAGCCGCACTGAGGCGCTCCAACACAAACACTCTGACATTAAGCTGCTTCACACAACAAACATCAGCACCACGCTGCTGTTTGTCCAAAACACACAATATCTGCTCTCCCACCGACGTCATGTGTTCATTTATCGACAGCCGTACAGACTCCTTTTGACACATTTTACGTCGTTTATCCAGCTCTCACTGACTCTCCACATCGGGCTGTTATTTTGCTGCGATCAAGTCAACGATGTGAGAGATTAGCTATCACAGACGGACGGACAGGGGGTGAAACATAGTCTTGCGCCATGCCTTTCGGCCTGGCGGAGACAATAAAAAACCGAAAGTAAAGGAAATGGCCATTTCTGCAACAGAAGTAGTCAATAAACTATGCTATGAAAACATGGGCCACATTGGCAAAGAATGTAAGAAAGAGGCAATCATGTAGAAAATAGCCGATCTCCAAGCTTACAAAGCCTCTGAACGTGAGGCGTTTCGAGCTTGTAGATCGGCTATTTTCACAATATTTACTTGTGGAACGGAGTCAAACAGAATGGGGGGGTCCCAGATCAAGTACGTGTATTTGGGGGGGGGGGGGGGGGGCGTGAAAGGGTTGATGAACACTGCTGTAATCGGAGCGAAATTATCTGAAATTACTACATGACCATAATGCAGGCTAACATGCGTTGCACGGGGCGGTCCTGCCATTACGTTAGTTACTGTAGTTGCTGTGGAGCTACATAGTTCTCCAGAAGACACACACAAACATACACCATCTACAATGGACGAACTGAGCAGCAATATAGACATTCACCACACGAACGTGCATTGTTGACAAAGTGATTACACAGCCGCTGCAGGCATGACAACCAGGTTAGCGTTAGCGACATGGCAGCTATCACAGCGCCCTGTCCGTCGTGCTGCAACTGCCTGTGATGGCTACAGCAGTAACAGCAAGCTGTCTGCGATGCCATTGTCTGGAGACTGCTCTTAGCGTGACACGACCAATGAGAGTGAGCGCTGTAGTTGTTGCTAAGATACGGTGGCGTCTCTGCCCCATAGCTTGTAGATCTCTCACACATGATTGGCGTAGGCTGCGTTGCCAGGTCTGACTTTGTGTCTAAGCAATGGTCGGCTGATTTTTGCGCGCCTTTGGGCTCGTTTGCATTGTGCGCACGGCAGCGCTTGTTTAGCGTACGTCAGCGCGACGTGGCAACGGACGTGGCAACGTGAAAGGTGATTGGCTGGTGAAAAGAAACACCCGACGTTACACCAGAAATGGTGCCTGGAGAAAATGGTGACCAAAAAAAAAGTTTGGAAAAAAAGGAAAAAACCCCCGCAGCGGCTGCGTGCTGTTGTGGTGATGAGGTCGTGCGCACGGTAAACGGTACGAAGCTGCCTCCCCTTCCGTTTTGTCCGACATTTGGTGAGTAGAATTAATTATGTTGCGCGGTGGAAAAGGTGTATTGAGCAGTGAGATGTCCCCTACGCGAGGCGTAAATTCAGCGCGGCCGGCGTGGCGAGTCAGTTGGCGACATGTGGTCTGGCGGTGCGTTGTTTAGTCGATAACAGAGCTGTGGGGTGTGGACACCGAGGGTGCGGAAGTTGGTCGCCATTTATATAGTTAGATTATGTCTTACTGAAATTAGACTTCTGAATTATTACATTTAGGGAAAGTGATGATAGAGATGACTATGATTCATGATTGTCCATCCATGCACACCAGCGTGCACAGACTTGCACACAAGTGCAAGCAGTGCTTGTGCAGGTGGGTGCTTCAGCTTCACTGCTTGCCAAGCACCCACCTGCACACAGAAATCCCTTTCATCTTTTAACGTGACACTGTAGATAGGTTAACCACTCGTCACACGATGAATAGCAAAAAATAGAAGATCCACAAGCTAAAGCCTGGAACGTTTTTTCCTCACCTATAAATTATATGCTCAAAATATGGGACTCCAGGTTGAAAGTGTGTAAGAGACAAGTGTCAAAGGCAACAACGCACCTGGGGGTGCAAACACTGCCTGCACCAATATATCACTTGCTCTAGCTCTTGATTGTGACCATGACCTTGAAATGAAAACTTAATCGCCTCTTCACGGCAGCCTACTGATCATTCCTACCAAGAATGAAGAAATCCAGCCTCACGTTATCTTGCGTTATCTTAACAAACACACATACAAACAAATATAGGAAAGATTTCAATATCCTGCCAAGCATTGCTGGGGGCAGGGCGATTACTAGGCAAGTGAAGCATTTTAATAGGCGTGTATATTAGTGACTAGTATATTAGTGAAAAATAGCAGATCTACAAGCTCACAGTGCCACGCTGCGAGTTTTTACATCTGCTATTTTTTTAAATATTTGAAAAATATTGAAAAAAATTGGGGTCCCTGGCACAAAACCTTTTCAGATGGGCATTCACGGCCAAATACATATCAATTTGGGGGTCCTTGACATAAAAAAGTAGCATGTTCTTATCGCTAGCTTCCCATGGATCCGCTACAAGTGGCACATCATCACCCAGGTCGATGGGTGATTCAACGTTAAAGAGTTGAACTCTCATTAAATGCAGAAGGGAAAAAACAACCTACCACACAATGACAAACAACCTCAGCTTTGTGCAGGAAAACAACCACAAAACACAACGACAAGGAGCGAAAACAGAGACACTCAACAGTGTCAAAGGTTCAACAGAACATGAATGTGGCGGGAAAGGCAAAAATGTTAACGCATACATTGCGGACATGGCTAATGAGGTGTAGCAAATCATTGCTGTAGAGTAGAAAACTCCTATCTCCATATTCTAACTCATTCTGTTTTTTCGTAAATGAATGCCCTACTTCAGGGGTCTTCAACCTTTTCAGGCCAAGGATCCCCTAACTGAGAGAGAGATGAAGCAGGGACCCCCACTAATACATAAAATCACTGTACTTGGTCTGCTCTTTTTCCCCCTCTTTGCCGAAAATATCCGATCTACAAGCTCACAACGCCTCGGAGCGCGAGGCGTTGTGAGCTTGTAGATCGGCTATTTTCGGCTAAAGTTGTCTAGAATAGGGATGCTAGGGTTCAAGTGGTTAATGTAAAAAACAATGATCCTATCACACAGAGATTTGGCGGACCCCCTGTACCAACTCTGAGGACCCCCTAGGGGTCCCGGACTCCCTGTTGAAGACCCCTGCCCTACTTGATCATGCTAAAGTGTCTCACAAAAGTATCAAAAGTAGCAGATCTACAAGCTGTGAGCTTGTCGATCTGCTACTTTTGTTTTTGAATTTGAAACCTGAAAATGTACAGTTTTGTAATTTGTACATTTCCACCCGACAGAGACGAAATATAAGTGTTAATAAATATTGTGACGTTCAAGGTAGATTTTGGTAGAAGTTTATATAATAACGACCCGTTATAAAACATATACTCCCAGTTCAGAAATGTAAATCTATGAAATGATGAATAAGCAAAGGATTAAATGCGGCCGATGCTGCAAACGGTTTATTCTTAATGCAGTTGAGAAAGGATTCCTGGCAGGAGTTGGAATTACTCATTTTAGACTTTAACTTGAGCGATAGGCTACTTGTAGTAAGCAGCACAAAAAAATATCTGAGACAAGAAAGGTTAACTGCCTGCCTGTGTTTTCCGACAAAGTAAGAACTCATTTGTGTGGCACATATCCAGTATAGATGTACTTAAGTGCTGTGTGTGTGTGTGTGCGCGTGTGCGTGTGTGTGTGTGCGTGCGTGCGTGCGTGCGCGTGTGCACATGCGGTATTAGAGATATAAGAAGTAATTGTAGTGAGAAAACATGATAGCAGGAACCCAGAGAGAGAAAAACAGAGAATGAGAGTAAATGCTTTGCAGAGAATTTCTGCAAATGCAGAGCAAATGTTTGCAGACTAGGCAGCATCTGCAACCGAGCCTGCAGAGAGAGTCAGGTCTCGGGGCTCTACAGTGTATTAGTTCAATTTACACAAGGCTCACTCACTGTGTAGTGTGTATGGCGATACTGTAAGTGCAGGGCATGGCATATTCCATGTGCTGTGTACATACATAACCCATGGCATGTCATTATGGATGATTGAACCCTGCATTGTCATAGTGCAGTTTGCAGATAGCTCAGGGGCACAAGCTCAAAGAGCAATTTTCTGGGTTGAGATACCATCATCTTAGCGTTCATATAACACCCCACTTGGCAAGTGTTCGCACCATCAGGGTGTGTCACAGTCTGTCACTTTCACTGCACACAGCGACGACAAAACACTAACCCCTGGTACCGTTCGACACGTCTTTCACATTTCTTGAGTGAGTGTGTACATTTTTTTATTTTTAGGTACGGTAAATATTACATAATGCAGGGGGCTTTCCATTAAATACACAAGAAACACACACACAGGCACGCACACATTTCAGTTCAATAAAGCAATGCTTTTCTTCAAAGCAAAATACTTGTTTGTTTATCTTGCTATGGGCAAAATGAATACCGTGAATCACTGTATACCATTGGTAGACACTGTACTGTGAAATATCATACCATTACATCACTATTTCACCAGCCAACTAGATTTATATACATTAAAAGAACTGTGCTTTGACTAAGTTGTCGTAGTTCCAGATCCTTGAGCTTCCCAGGCAACTACTCCACTCAAATCAACATCCCCTGATGTCAAGCCCTTGAGCAAGGCCCTTAACAGTGTTCTCAAAGTAGGGAACAGGGACCCTCTGGGGTTCCTTGAGGGGGGGTTCCAAATGGACCCTTATGGCCCCCTGTAAAAGACGGAGGGGGCTTTTACAGGGGGAACTGTTTACTGTACATATTTTTGTTTTCAGACTTTGTATGTGATGTTTTGCATAGTAGTGTATATTTGTCTCATTAAATGTTTCGATGAATTGAGTACAAAGGACCCCAATGGAAACAAGCCATAGGCTTTCTTGGGTTTAAAATCCTCTTCAATCAATCACAGGTCTGTACATCTGAGAGTGTACAAAAATGAAACTAATTGGACCCATTCAGCTCCACTTGGTTTTGTTCACTCTCAGAGTTATGGGGGTCCTGGAAATTGAAACGTTTGAGAACCACTGCCTGCGGTAGAAGACAGTGGTTGTACTGGGCAGTGAGTGAATGTGTGTCTTAACTGTACAAAGTGTCAACTGGAGGGCGTTGCTGAAACAACATGCACGCAAACTATCTCTGGATACAGTATATAGAGGTTAAAAGACAGGGTGTGGCAGCCAGGATCAGGCAAAGCGGGTATTGGCTCGGCCCCGGTTCCTTCAAGAGTCTGTTCCCACAACCAGGGTGGAGGAGAAGTGCCAACAACAACCACAGCACTTCTAAACAGTGGAGATTCTCCAGCTTTTCTTTTTTAAAGCACAGAATCCAAAGGCTTTGTTGATTCTCAAGCTTTGTAAAAAGGTAGGGTAAGAGATTTGTTTTGGGTTATAACAAAAGTTTGTTGTTAAAAGGTTAAAGCTATTCTGTGTGCATTCTGTGCAAGTTCTCTCCGATTGGATAAAATAGGTATCCCAAACTGAAAATGTTTCTTTTTACTCTATAGCAATGAGTACTTTCACAATATAGAGCTAGTTAACACTTATTTTAACAAAACAAAAAAGCCACTTACCCTACCTTTACCCATTTAGACCTGAGGCCGATTTTAAAAACGCCCTCTAAATCCTAACCTAAGTTTTCTGAAAAACTTCTATTGAACGTTCGTTGTACGTTGTGAGCTTGTAGATCGTCTATTTTCACAATGTTTGTCTCTTTCTTATGTAATATTTGACAATGTGGTATTAACATTTTTAAATTGTAACTTTTGAAATGTGCAGATACCCTGCCTGTATACACTTATACTGTAATGTATGTTGGTTTGTTTACTGTCGAGTGAGAAAACAATGTTGCACATTAAGCTAATCATCTGGGGACTCCCCAAAATAATGTGGGGGCCCACCTTGGGGGTCTCAACCCCCAGTTTGGGAACCACTGCACTAGAACACCAAAGACCCTTTAGCACCTTAATGGCCAAATAAAATAGGGAATAACTGTGAGTACTAGTCAGTATACTGGCACAGGCACACACAACAAAAATAAGTATAACCTTATGCAGTGCACAAGATATGTAGTCACTTTTCATACCCCGTCCTAATGATGGCAATAACCATTACAACACCCTACTGTACATGCCTAACATTTCGCCAAACTCTTGACACAACGAGGGCCACAGTAAAATAGCGAAACCAAATTAGCAAAAGCCTTCGGAGGGAGGCATTTAGATTCTTTCATTCCCAAGAGACTGACATTGAGACAAGCTAGACGGCAGGCTGGCCCTGAGGCCTGCACAGCCGCTCAGGAGGACAATATACTACTGCTTTTCAGCACAGCTCCTGAGAGCCAGGGTGAATATGAGAGAGAGAGAGAGAGAGAAAGAGACAGACAGAGACAGACAGAGACAGACAGGGCCGTCTCTGTCACGATCATTACATTTTAGTTGACAATGAATTACATAACATGCCATTAGGCTTTGTAACCAAACATTGCAGAGGGCATATTATGTCAAATAACTTGAATGTATGAAGCCTATTTACTGAAATATACAAAAAGAAATGGCCAGTACCAATAATCAAAATAAAGAATCTACTCTGGCCATAACAGGCCACGTCCTTCATAATTAATTTCAATACTCTCAAAAGTGTGGCCAGAATAGTCGAGAGAGAGAGAGAGAGAGAGAGAGAGAGATCGAGAGAGATCGAGATAGAGAGAGAGAGAGAGAGTAGCAGATAGTAGTGGACTAGTTAGTGGTGGTGTGTGTGGCATGAAAGAAGGAGTGAGACATTCACACTTGGTGATCAAGTTGGCAGACGTCAGGACACAACAGAGATAGCCCTGATCACCACCAACGATGAAGGCAGCCTACAGGAGAGAGCTCAGCAACCTGACAGTGGTGCCAGGAGGAGATCAAGCTCTCTCTCTCTCTCAACACTCTGGAGGTGGTTGCGGAGTGGAGGATGAAGACCTCTCATCCCCGCTACGATGTGCTAGCGGGGATGAGGAGCACATTCATCACATTCACTCATCGTCCCCCGGCACAAAACAAGGCGATTCGGACAGTCCTTTGAGCCAGCAGCCATCAAGACACGACAACTCCCTCTTTCACCTACAGGCCTCCTACTGTGAGAGCATCCTGTTCCGCCACTGCCTGGTATGGGAGCTGTACTGCTCTGAACCGCAACGCTTTGCAGAGGGCTGTGTGGACAAGCCAGCGTATCAGTGGATGTGAGCTTCCCTTATCAAAGATCCCAGGAACCATTAGGCCTGTCACAATTATTACATAATCGCAATTATTTGAGATAATCGCAATTATTTTTGCATAATCGTCTCCATGTTGAAAAATGTTCACACCTTTTATAATATAAAAAAAAAATTTAAATAGCAGATCTACAAGCTTACAACGCGTCACTTATTTCTGCTTTTCTTTAAACATTTTTACATGTATAAATGTATTAAATATGTCAATAATTTCTTTGTATATTTAATAATTTGTCATATCTGCCCTGTGCAATCTTTGATTACGAAGCCTAAAAGGCAAACAGAAATTACGTTTTTATTAATTAATGTTCAACGCCAAAAACACAATTAAATCGTTAATCGCAATTATTTGAGTGACAATTAATCGTCAACTTCAAATTGTAATCGTGACAGCCCTAGGAACCATTTCAAATGATTTTGACTTGATCATCTGAATTTCCCCTGGGATCAATAAAGGTCTGACTATAACATAAAAAGCTAAATAATGGCTTATGATTGATATGTACAGAATACAAAACACATATGAGAAACAGCCAATTTTTACAGCATAACAAGAATAGAATATGAAACCGAAATAGAATACGATATGAATCACAGGAAAAAAGCATTAGCATTCATTAATGTAATCCCTATTGATGCTGGGGAGAGTCATCAGCCTCGAGTAGTTCCCTCAGCATTCACATCACCGAGGAGGAGGAGGACATTCTCCTGGCACGAGCGCACCGGCCATGTGGTGAACAAGGCAGAGCAAACGCCTCCTTCACCTCAGGCGGCTAAAGAAGTTTCGGCACGGAGCCCAGGATCTTGCAGGCCTTCTTGCACAGAGGCACCACCGAGAGAGAGCATTCTGACTGGTGGATGCATCATCGCCTGGCACAGGAACTGCACTTCAGAGCGGGGACAGTCCCAAAGCATCAGTGGATGTGAGCTCAGCTCCCCTCCATCCAGGATTATGTACAACGGAGGAGGGTGTGTCAGTAAAGCCCCTAGGATTACCAGAGAAGCCCAGCCACCACAACCATGGCCCGTTTCAACTGCTAGACCATGTGGAAAGTAGTACCGCAGCCTCCAGGGCCGCACCAGAAGGCCCCGGGACAAACCTTTTTCACCAAGCAACCTGGCTTATGTTGACTTATGCCAGTGGTTTCTCAAACTTTTTCATCTTACCACACCTCAGCCTGCATTTTGCTGCTTGTGTCCGTCTGAGTAGTGACAAATACACAAACACACATGCAAACCACACACACACACACACACACACACACACACACAGAACACATATTTAAACTCATCCTAAACACACAGGCACCCGACACTTGAGAGGAAGACGACCCGAAGGACCCGTGCACAGTGCACACACAGCACATAAACAAAGCCACCTTGCATTGTTCAACTGTGAATTAAAATTAATCTTTACTACACATTTTACCGCTATTTTTGGGTACTATTTTTCTTATTTCTGCAATGTTGTTGAGCAGCTGAAACCCAAAGAATGTCACTCTCTCTTCTCATTGTTGTGTAATGGCATGTTACAATAAAAGAATCTTGAATCTTGTACTGTAACACACAACAACACCCACAATTGTGGGTGTTAAGCGAGAGATTCTGCCAGAGAAGTGAGAGTGAAAGGAGAGCGCTGCATGGCGGCAGCAGTGCTGTGAACCCCGGCCATGAGAGTAGCACAAACAAACACTATCAATGTTTCAACTCCACTAATCCCATTTCCTCAATCGACTATTTTTAGACACCAGGAAGTGAAGTTGCATCCAAGACACTCGGGAGGCCAGAGTGCAATGCGATGACTAAACTGCCTGAGTTGGTGGCATGCCGTGTCATATCGCTCAACTGAAAATAACAAATCTACAAGATCACAAAGCCGTCGCAGTGTGACGCAATGTGAGCTTGTATATCTGCTATTTGAGGTGCACGACACCGGCCCGTAACGAGGTATAAATCAACCTTTACTGGCAAGAAGTGGACAGCTTTATGTGGCCGTCCATCCTGTGTGTCAGTGTCAGTGACAGCCAGGCAGACACAGATCTACTTTGTTATTTAGACCGGTGGTTCTTTTTTGTGCCAAGGACCCCCAAATTTATATATATTTTAGCGCAGACCCCCCCATCTCAAAATGTGTTGTGCCAGTGACCCCCAGAAGAGAGGATTTGAGTTAAGATGTTTCACTTTTTCATTTTTCACACTTTCAAGATGTACAGTACAAGCTCGCAACGTGGCACGAAGTGATGCACTGTGAGCTTGTATATCTGCTATTTTTAATAGCCAAAGTAAGTGAAATATGGTTAATGTGGTTAAAATGATTGCAACGCTATATTAACTAGTTTCGCTAGGGACCGCCTGGTACCACCCCAAGGACCCCACTTTGAGAACCACTGATTTAGACTTCCTGTCAACATGTGGAAGGAATGTGTGTGTAAAACAACACAGTTATTGTTATATTATGTGAATTGTATGAGAAAGGTCAACATTTCATGATAAGAGGCAATGAAAGGTCACATTCAGCCTTTTGTGACCTGCCGGAAAAAAAGCCTGGGTACCGAAGCTATTTGTGACCTGACATACAACATGATGTTTCCCACACAGGTGGCGTTTATGTTACCTGACAATACACTACAATAAAACACCAACCAGATGTTTCACAGCAAACCAGTGTTCATTTTGACAGCACATTGTCAGTCTTTTGAATAAAATTGCATTTAGTTTTAGTCATCTGAAATGTTTTTAGTTTTAGTTGACTAAATATCATAAGATTTTAGTCGATCTAAAATCTGATTAGTAAATCTAGAGTTGATTTAGTCGACTACATTTTATTTTGGCAGGCCTTGATTGCGTCCTAATGCCTGATTTATAAACGGCCGATCTCTAAGCTCACAACGCATCCGAGACGCGTTGTTGTGAGCTTGTGTAGATCGACTATTTTCGGAGCTTGACATCCATGCACAGACAAGCATAAAATGGCTAGTCTCTTCTCCACCAGTGCCTCACCAACATTTCTGTCTAGTTTTTATTCGTTGACGAAAATAAAATAAAAAAGGTAGTCGACGAAATTAACACTGCTAACATTGCCACCAACCAAATGTTTCACATCAAACCAACACTGTGACCTCTGGAGTCACAGCGTTGAGCATATTCCATCGGTGAGTTACCAGTTCTGGGGCTCGAACATCTCATGTAGGACGTATACTGTGGCAGCATGGAGATGGCATGGAGATTAGTGGTGCTATCGCTCAGTTCCAGGCCTGCTGCTGTCATTAAGCAGCTGTGGCTGAGATGGATCGCTAGGGAGACCATCTGGTCCCACCCACAAGTGTGTGAGAGTGGGGCTAGTGGGTGGATGATGCCAGACAACAAGACTAGGTCAATAACCTATAAGTATGTTGCTATGGACCGCGTATATGAAAGGCTAAAGGGCTTTCGACAGATGAAACGACAGATACGGGAAATGGTAACGAGGTGAGTTAAGTTATCCAGGATATCAAGGTTCAAGGTTGCATACAGTGCATATTGTCCAGAAGCAGGAAAATATTCCTTTCTTAGCCTGCGATAAGTTTTGACTGAGCTTAACAGAACCTCCAACGCCTTGAGGATGCTGAGGAGAACATAATTGAAGACCACGGCAGACATAACTGAAGACTGTGGAGCCGCTGTAAATGCCCCCCGATGACCTAATAGGAAAGTAAGCACAGAATCATTTGAAAGCGCAAGGGCACAATGAGGAAAGGAAACACTCAGATGTACTCTTACGATGGTCGATATTTCTTGGAAGCTGTCTCCTGTTGAAACATCTTGTGTCTGCATTACATTTTTAGGGAATTGAGCAGACGCTCTTCACAAATGCACAGAATTGCGAAACGAGAAATAAATTCAGAAATTCCAAACATTGCACGGTGCAGAGCATCAGATAATGGATGCACTAAGCAGTATTACTGTCCCTACGTTACTCATGCTTAACAGAGAAACGATGCAACTTCACTGGTAATGCAAGAAGTTGCAAGAACTGTACTCTGTAGTCTGACCACAACATAGTCACACACAGCCTAAACGTGAATTTGACCCCAGAGCTACGCATGACTGTGTTGCATGTCGCCAGTGTTGCTGCATCCTGATGTAAGCTGTGGTAAATCCGTACGTAAAGCAGCTGCTCCAACATCATTTGTCTGCTCTAGCAATGACTGGTCTGGTACTGCATTATTTTCTGAGCTCAACCTCTGCCTCCTTACCCCAACCAGGGTCCATACACAAAATTATTATTATTATCATCATTATAAAATTACAATTTAGTCAAGTCCCCACTCATTTGGGGCATGTTTTGTCACTGTACATTTGCACATACCTGAAATGTGTCCTTTGCATTTACCCAGCCTAACTATTAGGAGCAGTGGGCGCCATTAACACAGCACCCGGGGAGCAGTTAGGGGTTAAGTGTCTTGCTCAGGGACATTTCCACACACAGAGCAGAACATTAAGCAGACTTACTGAAAACCCACTCCCCTCCCCTACTCCCCCCCCACCAACCACTCACACATGCATTCACACAGACCACACTCATACTCTCCTACGAATGTTGCCAAGTGCCAAGCACGTACTCTGCTATGAAACTGTTAAGGGGCCACTCTTACTTGCGTATGTTAACTTCTTGACAGTTTTTATTATACTGTCATGATTCTTGTATTTCTCGGCTCCGTAGGTACGTTGAGCTGTATCATGTTTATGAAAAGGCGCTATACAAATAAAAAAGATATTATTTATTACCTTTGTCAAGGAGATAATGTTTTCATCCCCATCTGTCTCTCAGCAGTGATATCTTGAGCATATTTGCACAAAACATAGTGGAGAGGTTTGTCCTGGGACAAGGCAGAAGTCATTATTTTCATTCCGCTCAAAACTAAAGGCAGTGTGGAAGATGGCATGACCTGTCATGAATGTGGCACATAACCTCTGAGCAGCATAACACCACAACACTAGTCCCATGGAAGGACTGAATAAGTGGTCACATGCGTCATAAAGTTATATTGGAGGTGATGCCACCTTATGGACAAACTGCCACCTTGGTGGCGGTCTGTGCTCTACGGATCACATTTTGTAGTTACTGTATGTATCTCTCCTCTCCAGCTGAAACACCCTTCAAAATAGCTTTCAAAATATAATATAAGGGCTGTATGAACATTTGATTGTTTTTCTATTATTTATAACGGTGTCTTGGATACTGGACTTCAGTTCAATACAGGGATGTGGACTAAGAGTTTGTCCTCGTTATACAGCTGTCATATTCACTGGGCCTATAAACGTGAGTTCAAGGGTCGTGTGTAAGCTGGACAAATCTTCGGCCTTAATCCCTCCTCACATCACATCAATAATGTCCATTTATAAACAGCCGATACTGAGGTTTCACATTTATTCATCGAAAAAAGGAAAAAGTATGCAGTCCAACATCCTTTGTATATTTCTCTTATTTATTTGAGAGAGACAGCGGGAGATATAAGAGAGGGGGAAACAGTAGAGAAGGTTTTGGTTGATCCTAGTCCACCTGGGGTAGCCTACGTGCGGTTCTACAGAAACTTAACTTAACCCTTTAAGGCCGGGAAGGAAACGCATGTGTGTCATTTTAAGGTTTCTTTGGCTATTCAAAAATAGCAGATATACAAGCTCATAGCGCGGCACTGAGTGCCGCGCTATGAGCTTGTAGATCTGCTATTTTATTTTTTTATTGTGAAAATGTGTGCAAATCTTTAGGTTTAATATATATATACTTTTTTCAGGGTCCCCACACATTTTTAGCAATGAATTTCCAAAACTTTTCCAGAATATTTAGCCCAATTTCCAGGCCTATATAACAATCATTCGGCGCAATAATGTGTCTCTTACTCCTATGTAGAATGCCCAAAGATAGGCAGTGTAGCAAAAATAAAGTTTGAGACATACATTAGGCTGCCGTCACACAGCCCGTTCGGCGAAAAACTACTTATGTTACATATTTTGTGTAATATTATTCATGTTTATGAAAATATTTTGTCTTAACAAAATCAATAGCCAAAAACAATGCATAGCCAAATATTTTTCCAGGACCCTTGATAAATTCCAGGACCTTTGATGATGTTTGATCAATTTCAAACCTTTTCCAGTACTGGATTTATTTATTTTTTATTTCAAAATATTTCCAGGAATTTCATGACCGTGGGGACCCTGTTTTTTAAAGCTAAAGTTTTTAACTCAAATCTTTTTACAAATTCACAAAAAAAAAAACCTCAATTTTACAAATGTCTTGACAATTCTTTTTTCCCTAAAGACATTTTTTAATACTTTTTTTACTTATGTTGCTTATTATTATTATCAATGGTTTTCAAACTTTTTGTGTCAAGGACGCCCAAAATAATATGTCTTTGTCCGCGGACCCCCTCCCATCTAAAAATATTTTGTTCCAGGGACACGATTTTTCTAAAAATAGCAGATCTACAAGCTCATAGCGCGGCACTCGGTGCCGCGCTATGAGCTTGTAGATCTGCTATTTTTGAATAGCCAAAGAAACCTTAAAATGACACCCATGCGTTTCCTTCCCGGCCTTACAGGGTTAAGAAAGGGGCGACTTCCGTATTTTTGCACATCAAAAACATTCCCAGTACATTATTTTTTTACTGCAGTTCCCTAAAGAAACTCTGTAGACCTTAGTCGAACTTGCTCATATCACTTTACTTCCCAAAGCATCATTAAAGCGAGGCATCTATTTCTGATGCGTATCTGCTGGACTGCATTGCGTGAGTCGTCTCCAGTGGCATCAAACACCAGATGAAAGTGGGAGCGGCGTAGTTTCCCCACTGTGAGGAAAGGCTCATCACGGCGGGTGACTCACGCTGCATCTTCTACAAGACACCACCTCAAACAACAACAACAAAATTAACAACAGCGGTACAGTTATATAAAATAAAATAAAAACACCCCCAGCGAGAACATGATATCGACATCATGGCCATTTCCTCTTTCTCTTCGGCACATGGGCTCTCAATACGAATGACAGTTAAGCCAGTACACACAGGTGCTGTTTTGCTGAGGGCAGGATGATTACAGATCACAGCAGGGGAAAGCCCATGATGTCCAAAACACAGCTGCTTTACTGGGATCCAAGATTCAAGAGATTTATTGTCACAAGGATGTAAGAGTACATGCACTGTGAAAAACTTAGGTTGGAGGGGTGCATAATACACAATAAAGTAAAAACAATACATAAATACCAATACTAAACTTGTTAACAGCCCTAAAGCCATTTCTAAAAAGGATTCACCCCTGCTTTGCTAGTAGGAACTATAGGCCATGAATGGTATACGAGTGTATAGGTCTGAGCGATGGGACTTCAAATCCAAATATCATGATTATTTCAAACTTTTGCCTAGATTATGATTACGATTTATTTTATTCTTTATAGTGAAAATAGCATATCTACAAGCCCGACGTGTCGCGGCCCGTTGTGGGCTTGCAAATTGGCAATTTTCACAGAATGTTTGCCTTATGACATCATGCCCAGCAAAGGGACGCCAGGGTTCAAGTCTAGTGGTTATGTACAGCAGCACCCCTGGGTGCCACTGCCCGCATCAAACCCATCAACTGTATATAAACCAGTGATTCTCAAAGTGGGGTCCCTGTTAGCTATCCAGGGGGTCCCCAGCGAAAATGTGTTAATATACCATACTTAGGCTATTCAACAAATAGCAGATCTATGAGCTCACACAACGTGCTGAGATGCAACACGTTGTGGGCTTGTAGATCTTCTTTTTTTGCCAGACCCAGGGGGTCGGCCTACATGAGGCTTTGTCGGTCGGTCGGTCGGTCGGCCCCTCTTTTCCTCTGCACACACGTCATGCGAAGCCAACCAGATCTCAACCACTAGGGGTCTGGCAGTACCAGGTCTCCTGGTTCCCTTGTTTCTCTTTTTGTAATGAAAAGTCCTGAAAATGTGTGAAATATCTGCAATAATCTTTAAATATTTTAACACCACAAATCCTCTCTTATTATGGGGGTCCCTGGCACAAAATGTTTTCAGATGGGGGGGGGGGGGGGTCCACGGCCAAATGCATATAAACCAACATTGGGGGTCCTTAACGTGGAAAATGTCTGGGCAGAAGAACCACTGATATACACACAGATCAAACCAGGGACAGGCTGTGGGCTGGCTGCCTCCCACTGTCGGCCAGGCCAGACTAAATATCTTGATGAGGGCTCTTCTGCATGGCTCCACTCAGAGCAGGAAGAGACCGGCTGTTCCCAGCCACTCAAATTTATCTGCTGCTCATTAATTCAAATCAGCAGCACACTCCTGCACACAAAGCCCCAAACCCTCCAACACAATACAACACTACACTACCGCCGTTTAAATAATTAATAACCATGGCCGCCTGACTGGCACTACATGTCCGTGTATGTGTGTGTATGTGTGTGTGTGTGTGTGTGTAGGTTTGCGTGATGCATATATAGAGAGTACGAGAAGAAAATGCATCTGTATGCGACTATGTGCGCGCGCATGTGTGTGTGTGTGTGTGTGTGTGTGTGTGTGTGTGTGTGTGTGTGTGTGTGTGTGTGTGTGTGTGTAGGTTTGCGTGATGCATAGAGAACAAGAAACAAGAAAATTCATCTGTATGCCTGATGCATATATCGAGGGAACGAGAGGAAAATGCTTATGCGCACACACGTGTGTGTTTGTATTACTATACTTGTGAGGACCAAATGTTCCCACAAGTATAGTAGAATTTGAGGAACAAACCGTAAATAACCATACAATAGCTGATCTAAAAGCAATGAGCTTGTAGATCAGCTATTTTTCGGCTATTGTTTGTCTATTTTTAGCCATTTTCGATTCTAAAAATTTGATGTCCTCATGAGTATAGCAAACACACAAACATGTGTGCGTGCCTGACGTGAGTGCGTGTGCACGTGTCCTGATTGATTGATGTCCATTTAGGTGTGGATTACTGCACGGCACTATTTTGAAATCATCGCCCTCCGGTAGGACATCAGAACAAGGATCATAAATCACATTTAGTAGAGGGAGCTTACAGGATCTGCCCAGCCTCCTCTGGTATGTTACCTGACCTGTAGAGCTAGCCTCCTCTTACTACACACTCCGCCTTTACGTGGGCACACATCGAATAGAATAGAACATAAACATCATCTGACGGTAACCTCCACAGAAACGCGTCGCCGGCGTCCTGCCCAGAGCGTTGATTCGTTCATTCAATTAATTTCATCCATGGTACAGTAGTTAAGTGTAAGTTAAGCCTGATATACTTCGTCAAGCGACAAAACCTGATCTGCGAGCTCACATTGTGAGCTTGTATTTTCACTCTTTTTTGGAATGTTTCTTTGACAATATGCCGGGTTGAAAGTGATTAACCCATTCAATCCGGGAACGCATCTATAAATGTCTCCTAAATCCTAACAGGTTTCTGAAAAACATATGTTTCTATATCAGTGGTGCTCAAACTTTTCCATGTCAAGGACCCCCAAAATGATATGCCATCTCAAAATATTTAGTTCCAGGGACCCCCAGAAGCAAAGAATTGAATTACAAATGTTTGCTTTAAAAATATATATTCAAAGATCTGGACATATTTTCATGATTTAAAAGAAAATAGCAGATCTACAAGCTCATAGCGTGGCATTCGGTGCCGTGCTATGAGCTTGTATATCTGCTATTTTTGAATAGCCAAAGTATAAAATCATGGTCATAGCTAAAATCTAAAATGACACAGATGCGTTCTCGGATTGAATGGGTTAAGCCTGATATACTTACTGTACGTCAAACGACAAAACCTGATCTGCAAGCTCACATAGTGAGACAATTTCTTTGACAATATAATGAATGTCTGACATGCCCAAAGTATGGGAGGGATGCCGGAGTGAAAGTGATTAAGCAAGCATGATCACATTTTCTACTAGACAGAGAGAGCACTGAGATAGATGACATACATAATACTGTAACTGTACAGTATGTAGCATGAACACTGATTGATTGATTGATTGAATATTATATTAGAAAAAATGCAAAACAGTACAGAGAACATTCAAACACTCGGTCTAAAAGGATAACACCAAAAAAGTCCTTGCGGTCTTGTTTCCATTGGGGTCTTAAGTATTCAATTCATCAACATATTAAAAACAACACCAACATTCAATATTATCACAAATATAAAACACTATATATATACAGAGTTGAAAAGGGGGGGGGGGGTAAAGAAAGTGGGGGGTGGTCGACTCGCCTGTAAAAGGGATAATTACTTCCCCCCTTTGGCCTCCTGAAAGGTGAATTTTCAGGGCTGTTTTAAAGGAGGCCAGTGAACCACTTAATAACTAAGGTTTGACTGCACACTAGTTTACTGGTTCCAGTGAGAGGCAGAGAAGAACAGAATAAGATTTGAAGGTGTGAAATCAAGACTGTAGGACAGAGTGTTAACTGTTAGTTATGAACTAACTAACGTGGATGGAACTTCTTCTTACTATTGGAGTTTAATTTCCCAACAGTCATCTGTTAGACATTAATAAAGACAAAATCAATCAATCAATCCCCTTCACAATAAAGTAAGTAGTTAGTAAGTCTAGCCCACTGTTTGTCAACGTCTGGTCCGGGGCCCACCAGGGGTCCCAAATGTACCCTTTCCGCTGGAGCTAATCTCGCAATCCGCAGTAATAGCAGTAGAATAATTACCTTTGATGCACATTCCCTAGGGAGCCGTCAGAGCCTGTAAGCCCAGTCCCAGTCCAACTACAAGTACATACAAACAAATGCAACAAAACAACTTGAGCTGCAACTCAACCCTGACCTCTCATACGTCATTATTTTTATTTATTTATCCCTAACACCCAGAAAATAGCCAAAACTGAGCACATTTCTATCTATATGGCCAAATCTCATTTGATTTTTTTTTTATACCATTAACATTTAAAATGATGCTCTCACAGATGCTCCCAAATAAATGAATTACATCATGCCAATGCGCTAACAAAAGTAGGTCAAATCAATTATGCTGTCACTCCAGCGCAGTCTGAGCCGGTCTGAAGCACACGACTGTCACTGACCAGCTCCCCTTAGTTTAAACCATTCAATCCGGGGAGGCATCTCTGTCATTTTAGATTTCTTTGGCTATTCAAAAATAGCAGGTATACGAGCTGTATACAGATAGACCTGCTATTTTTGAAAAATCTTGCATTTTTTTGCAAATTTTGCACAAAAAAAAATTGCAAAAGTTTGAATATATATTTCTTTAAAGCGAACATTTGTAACTGTCAAACTGTAATGTCTCAACAAATGTCTTCAGTTTTCTTGTCAAGGACCCCCCAAAATATGTTGTTCCAGGGACTCCCAGAAGCAAAGATTTGAGTTAGAAATGTTGTTTAAAAAATATATATATATTCAAAGATTTGCACAAATGTTCAAGATTTTTCAAAAACAGCAGATCTACCAGCTCGTAGCGGGGGATTTTAGCTAAAATTTAAAATGACACGGATGCGTTACCGGATTGAATGGATTAACCACAACGTGATATGTAGTATTGGATCTTCAGCCAAACAGTTGTGATTGAAAACGTAGGCCTATACTCTTCAAGCCAATAACACAATCATAACATTTAACTTAGCATGGAGAAGACCTACATGCCAAGCGGGCCAGTCAGGGTGGGTTCCATGGCCCGCTCTCAAGCGCCAGCCTGCCTGGCCATCCGCTGTCCAGATGGAGAGGCCTCGTTGCGTGTTTCACCCAAGACGGCGCCCACAATGGAGCTATTCTACTGGGCAGCATGGTGGCCAGGAGGAGAGAGGAGGGGCGGCCCTATCGCAGCACCACAGCTGCTGAACAGTGGCGAAGAAGGAGGACGACATGCCGAGCAACACTAGTGCGCAGAGAATGGAGCTCAGGCACTCGGGGACGAATTCCCTTGGCAGTCAGCCGGAAACACGGGAGGAACAGCAACGGCAGGACTAGGTCTCACTCAGCACTGCTGAATAGCCTGGTCAGGTGTAATGACGAGTGTCTTCAAAGGTCTGACACTAGTGTGGTCCAATGCACTTTTGCACTTCCACCTAAAAAAAAAAAAGGTGGAAGTGCAAAAGTGCAAATGCAAGTTGATCAGCCTGTGAACACCACAAAAGTAAATAAGCCCTGAAACCACTTAAACCCTATATACGGTACTTGGTTAACCGGAGTCCCCCAGGTATCTTTACTAGGCCTCATTCTTTTTTTCCCTCTAACACCACATCTCTTCGGAACAAATAGCCTATCTAGCTTACAACGCATCGCAACACCTGAGTGTAGCAGTAGTGGCTCAAAGCCTCTGCCTGATGACCAAAAGCCTAATATCTCCTAAAGGGGATTTCCCCTTTAGGCTAATGGTTAAGATGTTGGATTTCCACGCGGGACGAGACCCGGGTTCGAGTCCAGGGCGTTACATGAGCTTGTAGATCGGCTATTTTCACAGAATGCTAGGGTTCACGTGGTACACTTCTACTACACTGTATTATTTCAGAATGTTTTACATATTTATTATTCATTATTCATATTCTGAATTACTCATATGCTCATATACTGTCTGTGTTGCGTGCTGTACTTCATTCGACAAGATTGTCACTCTACCAAAAAATATTCATCATGTCATGTAGTTATGATTCAGTCAGCAATCTGACAGTTTTGGACATTTCATTACTTCAGAATTCTACATTTAAAATTGACAGTTAGGCTTGATTTAACCTGTTGAGAGATGACACATGAAAACAGACAGTACAGAGGTGTCACTGAGCAAGAAGTCAGTGGGAGGACGTGGATGGCAGAGATTTGTTCATGTCTTTGTGGTTTAAACAGGAGAACACATTCGAGTATGATCTAAAAAGAGGAACAGCTGCAGGTGCAATGCAGAAACTGCTACCACTTTCAGTTTCCCCTCCTCCCATATCAATGGGCATATATGCACAGTTGGCTTTGCTATCTTTGCAAAAATCTTGCCACAACTTGGAATTGTCTGCACAAGTCTGCGCACTTCAGAGATTGGATGCTGAGACACTTTGCAGCCACAGGAATGCGGCTTCTCAGTCACGTTATTTCTGGCAACTCACTAAGCAACATAAAGTTGTCTTTGTACAAGGAGCCAATGCACTGTTGGACACACACACACATTACACCTCCTGACACCATTTAGGCATTTACAGTAGCAGACGTCTTATCCAGAACGACTTACAAAGTGCAAGATCAGAGTCAATAACATGAACCCCAGTCAACAACAACAGGGTGAAAACTAAGAAACACTTTAGTGCAGCAAATAGTAACTAGATACAGTACTAGGTCAGCAACTGTAGGCCTGTGCTCAAAATATTGAATATCGGGATACGTATCGGTGATGGCAATACCCGTATTGTATCGCAATATTTTTTTCTCAGAAATAACAGAAATAGCACATCTGAAAGCTCACAGCGCATGGTGATGATGATGTGACGCATTGTGAGCTTTGGATCGGCTATTTTCGCCCACACGCAACACTTAAAATCCTACAATCTGATGCTGGTGTAGAGGACAGTGGACGTTGGAGAGGGGACAGGCTGGGAGAGGAAGCAGCTAAATGCGGTCATTGTGTTAAGGTCAGCAGGGCCTTGGAGAGGCGTCAAATGTGCAACGGAGACACAACGGCGTACAGACAGAGCAGCCATTACCTACCCTGCTGGGCGCGTTGAGCCAAGCTCAGAGCTTAGCGTAAGTCCGTAATAAGGCCTATCCGTAGTAAGGCCTATCCACTTCCTCACTGATTGCGTTGCCAGACCAGAGTGGGTTTCTTTCCTAAAGCCCTTCAATGGAACAAGGAAAACAGACAACCGACTAGGCCCACAGGCCTTGCCTGACAACCGTTAAGGCCTCCTCAAGCCACACAGCACAGGGACTTCTCCAATCTAGCCATCAGTCATTCAATGCAAGAGTGGTTAAGAGCTATTGACAGAGAGCAGATAGTGATGAGAAAGTGACCCGATGTAGTCAATGTCCTCGCTACACAAGATGGGTCTGCCCGTCTTCACAGACTGATTGGAGAGTAAGTCAGCCTAGTAGCATTGGATTCGTGCTGTTCCTCTCTCTCTGTAGGTATCCGGGAAATGAAGGCATATAGGGGTGCAACAGTTGATTGAACTAATCAACTTAATCGATTATAAAAAACGAAATAGTAAAAGAAATCCCTATTTGAGGCAAGTCATTATAGACGAAAATGTTTCAATAAATGTGTATGTATTAAATTAATCAAAAAAGCAACCGACAGAATAATCAGCTAAGAAAATAAACTACAGTTGCAGCCCTAATGGCACATCCAATTGCACGCCCATTGCCCACACGTGCTATTTGCACAATTGTACGAGCGTTAAAATGAGGAGTGACAATAACAAGCTCTTTACTCAGTGACATCTCCACATGGTGTACTTAGGCAGGTTGTCTTTCCATCATCAAAAGACCACATTTCGCTGACCTCACTAATTAGTTCCCAGCCGCTCTGGCTGAAGTTTTTAATTAAGTAAGTTCATGTTCAACGAGGTATGGATGTTTACAATGCCAGCAACTGATCTGCCAAAATCTAAACATCTAGGTCAATGTGCACACTTCTGTATTACAACAGAGACGCAACAAGCATATCGTCTCTGTCGGGTGGAAACCTCATACGTCCAAAATTGTTACTTTTCAGGATTCCAATTAAAAAATTGCAAAAGTAGCAGATCTACAAGCTCGACGCGGGCCGCTTCACGCCACATTTCGAGCTTGTGGATCTACTACTTTTCATGCTTTTGTCTGACACTGTAGTATGATCAAGTAGGGCATTAATTTAACACAAAAAGTGAAAATATAGAGAGAAGAGGTTTCTGGCCCCCACAGCAACGATATTCTGTGCTGCTGCTTCAGCCAGACCCTGAAGAAACCGACTGGAACATCCAAGCATAGCAGCAACAGGTCGGCCTCAACAGACAACGTCATTACAGATCCTGAACATGTTGGAGTCTGCTTTTCCCTGGCCACACGACACACACCCCCCTTGCACATGCACGCACACACACACACACACACACACACACACACACACACACACACACACACACACACACACACACACACACACACACACACACACACACACACACACACACACACACACACACACACACACACACACACACACACACACACACACACTTTAAGTTCTCACCATGTTGATAACAGATTTCTCCAAGTGAAATCCCAAAGCTCATCATGTCACTCCAATGATCACTCCTCACTGTAATTAGTGGGATATTTAAGACAGCATTTAGTTCACTGCCATGTCATTACCATCCAGTAAACATCCACAAATGACATTTCTCCATATATTAGTCAGTGGTCTAACGCTATCTTTGCAATCAAGACATCCATGACTGTGTGACATGATGTCCTTGTCATAAGATATTTGAATGTTGGACAATAATAGGCTGGGTGGTTGCACTGCATATAGAATTTTAGAATTGAGCTTTGTCAGTTAAGTATACGTTATAATTTTGCACAATTTTGCACACCGGCATCATTAAATGCATTATGAGTTGTTCCTTCAGGAAAAATACATAAAAGTGATTTGGTGTGTTAACATTTTGTAGAGGAACAATAAAAGTACCAATGCTCTAAGTCATGTTACAGCATGCTTAAGTATGCATGGTGCAACTAGGCCCAGAGTAATATACTGTACCCAATTCTGATACAGATAGACTATATTAATGCTCATTATGGAACAACTGAATAGTACACATGTAATAATACATGTATACATGTAATAATATAAAGAGAGAGAGAGAGAGAGAGAGAGAGAGAGAGAGAGAGAGAGAGAGAGAGAGAGAGACTACTTAATTGCATATTTTAACAAAGTAGAGAAAAATAATGATTAAAAACCAAATTTAAACTGTCTTTAGTATGGCATTGGCACATGGCGGTACAGTACATTTAAACTGTCACTAGTATGGCACATGGGGGTACAGTACATTACACTTTAGGAGGTATACAATGTAGAGATAAGTGAAGTCAAGATAAAACGCTCAGATATCGCGACATAATTGAAGGTCGTCGTTTGGTTCGGTAAATATCGCGATATAACGTATATGTCATACAGAGAGGTTCCTCTCTGGACAAACCATTTATAACACATAAACCTAACGTGGTTTCCGGGGCCTCGTCGTGGGCACGCGACACAACCAATAACAATACACTGTACAGTACACACCACACACACACACACACACACACACACACACACAATGTGCATGGCAAATCGTTCACACAACATGCCGTTCCAGACCAGACGTGATGAACACATTGTAACATGGCCCTATATGAAAAACAAGTGATATATCAAGTGTAATGGATTGAATATGAAAAAAACAGAACAACACACGCGGCATCAATGGAAATGGGCTGACCCTAGTGCTGCTATAGTCCATTCTGCTGCTACACTACATTGTATCCATTCCCCCGACAGATGAATAAGGCTACAATGTAGCCGCTGCTATAGGGCTAAACGCTGCAATTATGAACAGTTCATGTCTAACAACACAGATTGACACATTACAGGGAGCAGTGTACGGACATTAATGGAGCTGTGGTTTGACGTTTATTATGAAACATAAAAGCATTGCTGCTGCAGCAGTAGGAAGACAAAACACTGCTTGCACTCTGTGTGTGTGTGTGTGTGTGTGTGTGTGTGTGTGTGTGTGTGTGTGTGTGTGCGTGCAACTCACCCGTACAGAGAGAGATCACTTCAGAATCAGATGTGGATGATGTTGTAAACACTAGCGACGCTGCAGACCCATTAGGAGGAGGACCTTCTGTTGTTGTCCTGTCTGTCGGGGACATCCGTCCGGCGACTGTTTACTGCCTGTGTGTTCAAACGGGGACAATCATCCGAAACGAGGCTCTGATTTGGGACCGGATTGCTTGGACTGTTGCTTCTGCTGTCTGTGTGTACGAGTGAATGTGGCAGTGTGTGTGTGGAGTTGCTGACTGGGCCTGCAAGAGGAAATGGTCTCCAAGCCTCACTGGGGACAACACGCATGCGTGCTACGTTCCCGTGGCTCTGCTCAGAGTTTACATCATGGCAGTGGTGTGGGCTCTGAGCGACCTCTTGTGGCCAAATGGGCGATGTGTGGATCAACTGCAACTTGTTACAAGTTTACAGGTCAGAATCAGTCAATCAGAATCAGGAAAGAAACAAATAAAAAGGGGGGGGGGGGGGCAGAGTGATGGAGAGAGAGGAGAAAAACAGAAAAAGAAACATCTATGATACTGTATCTACAATCATATACACAGCATAAAATGCCTACTACCGCATAAAAAAGCTGTAGGTATGTAGATGAGTTAAGACATAAGGTGCAAAGAGTGGCAATGGGTCCACATAGCAGCAGGTACATGATGTAGTAGAGATAAAGTGCAAAAGAAGTAGCAGCACAATGGCAGGTCCACATAAGAAGGTAGTCCACACAAGGCGATAACTTCACAGGTTAAAACAAATCCACATGGTAGATCCACAAAGGGAAGTAGTCCAACATAGGAAAAACTGTCAGTCAATAATTAGGCATTTGGTGTACTAACTGCTACACAAGCTCCCAACATTTAGCAGTAACAAAATATACTCATAAAGTAGAGAACAAAACATAAAATGGGGGACTTAATAGGTTCTCACCTGGGCCAACAATAATGCAAGATATGAAATAGGGAATCTAATAAATAAGTAATTATATATGTATATATATATATAGTTCAAGTTGTCTGTCTGTGGAATGCGGGTGGGCAGATTATGCCCAAATATGGACATGCCCAACATCACAATGACCTTGGACCAGAGCTCGATGAGCGAAAGAGAGGGGGAGGGAGGAGAGAGGGAGACAGAGAGAGGGATAGGGTGAGAGAGAGAGAGAGAGAGAGAGAGAGAGAGAGAGAGAGAGAGAGAGAGAGAGCGGGTGAGAGACCACCTATTTCACCCACGTGATAACCTGGACAATACTGGGTAGGTACCAAACCTCAACAACCTGAGCGATGGGAGGGAGAAGGAGAGAGGGATAGAGGGAGAGAGGGAGAGAGGGAGAGAGGGGGAGGGTGGGAAGGAGAGAGGGATATGTCACCCATGCAATAATCTGTTGAGGGAGAGCTGAGAGAGCCTATTTCACCCACACAATAACCCAGCCAATGCTGGGTATAGCCTACTGAAACCTGAACACGCTGATCGACGCTTCACAAAGGAAAGCGTTATCAGCACAATTACCCCAGCAACGCCAGGCAAGCTGATTTTGTGCTTGTACAAATCTAACGTAGAACAATATTGATTTAAACAAAGAATACTGATGAAAGAGCAGCATATTGCACTTGCTGTACTGTAGTATTATTGCCCCAGTGTGTTGTATTTCTGGAATTTGTTTCGGTGAATGCTGGTGCAGTGATAACCATAGAACAACACATGACAATATGAACATATGCTGGCCATCTCTGTTGTTTTTCACCCATTTTCTAAGGCATGTTGTCAAAATCCAGCAGGACTCCAAGCTTTACGGTATCCCCTCCCAGAGCTCCTTGCCATCTTGCCTCACTTTCAAATCTGCTCTCCCTCTCCCATACCCATTTTCAATGCAGGAATACTTCTAGCTATATTTCGGCTGAATTGCTGTTAGCATAATCTGTATCCTGTGAAAAGTAGCCTATCAATAATGTAGATACATTTACCTCCAGCATTCTTTCCACATTTGGCTCCACCAATGTAATCCATCTTCATTAAAACGTGGTTACAGAAAAACATGCAAAACATTTTTTTATGGCTAATAAGTCAAATATTGTGCTGCATTGAAGTAGACATGTTGTCATACTAATATGAAATATTCACCATTTTTCAATTTTCTTGTGAACACCAGCTCAGTGGCCTCGTGGTTAGTGGGAGTGTCTGTCCTGAGACTGGGAGGTTAGGGTTCAATCCCTGGCAGAGTCATACAGAGGACTATAAAAATGGAAACCAATGCCTCCCTGCTGGGCACTCTCACGGCTCGCCTGGGTCAGCAAAAGGAAATCTCGCCTCACTGGGGACAACACACAAGACACAGCCATGTTACAGTATGTTCCCTGAGAGTCACTGTGACAAGTGTGACATACTAGCTTCATGTCCAAGGGGGTGTACAGTACTTGTACATCAAGCTGCCTCACGCGACAGAAAAAAGACTCCTGACCCACAGTATGGGTCACTCACTTAACGGAATTTCTTCAAATTTGGAACAAACATCTGTTCGGACTCAAGGTGAACTGAATTTGGTCGTCAAAGCCAAAGGTCAAGGTCACTGTGACCTCACAAAACATGTTTTTGGCCATAACTCAAGAATTCATATGCTATGACAACATTTCCCAGACATTATTAAGTCATGACATGTTATATCCAAAAGGTCAAAGATCAGTCATAATGTTCTACAAAAAAACACTGTTCTGGCCTTTAATGAATGTCATAACCCAGGAACTGTAGGGGAGATAGTGACCATTTTTTACATTTCGTTGGATAATAAATTGGTGACACTAATCTTGGGTGCCTACCTTGAAACTGCTGTGTTTGTATAGCTCTTCTGTGCTGCCGGGTTGAAGAAGTGTGAGAAACCGTCATGTTTTATCATTAGTTTATTTGCAGCAGGTTCCATATATGAAACATTATCATGGTTTTGAACTTTGTGTTCTTTTAGAATCAGCTTTTATGGTTTTAATTGAAAAATACTAAAATTGGTGATGTCACAATCTCCCATTGTAGGATGCCCACGTTAAACAATTATGCATGTCTTCTTGTCTGATGTCCACACAAAAGGTTCAATACTGTCCACAATCAACCTGCATTTTATATGAGATTGGATGCAATACAGTGCGTGCGGTTAATTATTAACCCTTAGATGCACAAATGGACCAAAGTGGGTTTGTTTTCTTGCAGGTTTCTTTATTGTGTCTGTATCTTGTGTACAGGTACATACGAGTAAAAACCTTTTTTCCTCAGTAGTAGCAATCATAATAATATCAATAAACAATAAACACAAAATAAATGATCAAAGAATCAAGAATTCATAAGATTATTATGACAACACAGTTTGTCTGTTGGTCCTATAGCGCTTAAGTTTGATGGTGCTGTGTGCAAGGTTCTCACTACGGTGTTATAAACATCTCTTTAGATGCATAATCTAAAGTAGCCTTTAAGGGTTCCCAAACTTTTCAGGCTTCGACCCCCCAAAATAATCATATTTGAACTGGGTACCCCCCACCCTGACAAGCTTGCTCTTGGAATTGTAGTAGTTGAGGCATTACATTTTGTACAACAGATAAATATTGTGAAATTAGCCGATCTATAAGCTCACAGCGCCTCGCACTGCGAGGCTTGTAGATCAGCTATTTTCGCAATTTGACAATTTAGCCAATTTGGTATGAAAAAGGATACCCTGTGTACACTTATACTGTATGTTGGTTTGTTTACTGTTGAGTGAGAAAACTATGTTGCACATTAAGCTGATCATCTGGGGACCCCCCAAAATAATTTGGGGATCCCTTGGAGGTCCCGACCCTCAGTTTTGGAACCACTGGCCTATTGTTTATTTAATTATGTATTTATTTTTTGACCTGAGCCAGCCTCTTGGCATTGTTCAACACACATGCCATTTTCTCTGATCTCACACCTGTCGCACTGGATCAGAGCATCTGCTAAATCCCTAAATTGTAACGTCTACCTGGCCTACGGCTACCTACTGGCCTGGTATGGTCATGTCACAAGACATACGTCCCTGTCAAAGACCATCCTACTTGGGACAGTAGAGGGAAAGCGAAGAAGAGGCAGGCAGAGAAAGTCCTGGAATGGACTGGCTGCACCTGCCAAACCCTGCTATGCACAGCAGAAGATCGAGAGCGCTGGAGATCCCTGACTGCCCAAGCATCCACCATGACACCCCTACGGCCCCCTAGGCCATGGGATGAGTGAGTGAGTGCGTGAGTGAGTGAGTGAGTGAGTGAGTGAGTGAGTGAGTGAGTGAGTGAGTGAGTGAGTGAGGCCTTCTACCAGGTACAGCAATGGAAGGGAACTGCAGACGAACTCCTGCCACAAGCATGGCCTGGGGATGGAAAGAAACTTTTGGGGGACTTGTCCCTGTCATAAAACTGACTTACCACCAACCGCCACACAGCCTCCACAGAAACTCATAATGATGATATACAGGTCATCACCAGATGCATCTGCAGGAGAGACTGCACAGCCGGAGGAGGTGCATACAACATAATAATAAAAATCTTTATTTGTATAGAACCTTTCAAAAATAAGTTTACAAAGTGCTTCACAACACAAACCACAACAAACAGTGTGGGGAAAGCGAAACAAAAAAAGCAAGACACAGACAGTGTCTGTCTTGTGAACTTGTGTCTTGTATAAGGCGAAGCATGACATTAAGTGTGCTGTTTGCATGTAACTGCAAAGGATCTGCATCTGGGTGTGCAAAAAAAGCAAAGGCTGCCTATGTGATGACGATGAAGATGAGACAGACAACTCACAATGATGATAAAGTTTTACTTGGGAGTCTAACATGTTTATGTTCATCACTCCATATGTATGATTGTGGATTTAGTGCCAATTTGTCATTAACAAATATCTTTAAAGCAGTATAAAACTGCTATTTTAAGTCATATTTAAATAATGTTGTTTTTTAATTGATGTTAATCAACATTTATGGATTAGTGATGTTACAAAGCAAAAAAAAAAAAAAGCCATAGGCTACCACTGCAACACCTTTGAAAAAAAATAAAAAATAATTTCCAGCATTATCTTTTCTGTTGTTCTTGGACAATTCAAACAGGTTTTGGTGTTATTTTTATGCTATGTTGATGAATTGAGTACCTAGGACCACAATGGAAACCCAGGACTTTTTTGTGTTATCCTTTTAGTCTTAATGTCTGACAGTACCTCGTGCTGTTGTTTACATTTCTGTCTAATAAAGTATTCAATCAATCAATCAATCTTTTCATATTTTCTGTTGTTCTTGGACTTAATCAAGTTCACTCAACCATTTCCCCCCCTTTACCTCCCAAATAAATGCCTTTACTATAATGTATTCAGGCCTTGTTGGTGGCGCCCCTGGTGGTTACACTGCACAGTTAATGTCATGGTTTAACTTTATTTACACTGAATAAAGTACGTACAAATCAGGCACAAGTGCACAACGAAGGCTATCATCACGTGCTTGTCAAAAAGAACTGATCTACAAGCTAACAATGCGTTGCAAAGCAGCGCATTGTTAGCTTGTAGATCAGTTCTTTCTGAAAAGCGACACCCTAGCGCGCATAACAGCTCCCCCTCCCCCAATCTCTGACCCACCAATCACCTGAACGCATAGTAAACGAGGGTTTACACGCAAGCCCGTGATTGGCGGAGACCCCAAATCGACATGCCACTCCGACGAATCAGAGCTCACAGAAACATTTAGCGGCAACGTACGCGACGTGACACAATCGTGCGAGAGAGGCAGAGAGCATGGACGCGACAGGTAAATAAATGTTTAGATATAATTATTTTGTTTAACATAATAATAATGACGTTACACGACAATAAAACGGCAATAAAAGGTGTCTTCAACTTTACCATAGTTTTGTCAAGCTGAAATATAGTTAAATATCAATGTAATCTATTATCTACACTAGTCATGGATCCAAGACGGTCATCCGTCATGACCCGTCATGGATGAACTTCAACATTGTGTTTGCACTTTCTCCCTTTTGGGCCCGTACATCTACATAATCGTTCAGATTTCAAATATAAAGTGCCTACCCCATGGCCGCGGATGTTACAATTATTTACGGGCCCACAGAAGTGCCCGTATCGTCCGTATTGTTTAATTAAAAGCATTTTAATGCGATCGGTGGCTATTTTCTCATAGAGTTATAATGTATCAGAGTGCAATACACCTCTCAACCGATAGGGTTGCGTAGTTAAAAGCATATGAAGAAAATATGAAGAAAATGGCCAGCGATCGGATTAAAATGCTTTTTATTGAACAATACGGAAGATACGGATACTTATGAGGGCTCGTATATAATTGTAACATCCGTGGCCATGAGGTAAGCACTTTATATTCGAAATCTAAACGTGCATGTAGATGTGCGGGCCAAAACGGGAGAAAGTTCAAACACTGTTGAAGTTCATCCATGACTGACAGTCCTGTATCAGGGCTATTATCTGAACGAGCTTTGTCGAATAAAGTTACGCTAGCAGTCAATTGAAACGAAAGTTGAGCTATAAGTCCTTTTTATTCCTCTGACGTTGATATTATTGTTAATGTCGATGTTTTTTAATGTGGTTCATAGCTTTGATTGATTGATTGATTGATTCATTGAATACTTTATTAGACAGAAATGTAAACAGCACGAGGTACAGTCAGACATTTGGGCTAAAAGGATAACCACAATTTCCATTGTGGTCCTATGACTAGCATTACATTCTTATTGTATGTTAATATATGAAGACAAGTGATTGATTGAATCATTCAAATGGAACTGTACCAGAAATAGTACTAGCTTGGTTGATAAGAAGGTAAAACCTGCATATCAAGGAGGAACAAGACTGAAAGAATAATACCATATTTAAAAAAGAATATGCATCTATATTATTATGATTATTAATATTGTTATATTCGTGGAAGTAGATTTCTAGGCCATTTGGACTTTGAATATCACCAGCAAACACCAAGTCAAATGAATGTATGAGAAAACTGACCTAATAATGTATTCATGATTGTATTATTTGTATTATTTACAGGGCCAATGGTGAAGGTTAAGCCGAGGTTCACTGCTCCTCTGAAAAGCTTCTTGCAAGAATCAGGAGGAGAGAGAGGAGGAGAAAGAGAGGAGCAGCAGACGGCCGCAGGGCCGAGCAGCACCAAGAAGAAAGGAAAGAAGCGACCGGTGAAGGAGGGAGAGGAGGATGGGAGAAAGGACGAAGTGAAGAAGAGAAGACAAGACGAGGAGGAGGAGGAGGATCAGAGCCACGTGGCCAAGAATGTGCGAACCAGTGGAGGACAGAGAAAGAAAGGGAAGGAGGAGAAAGCGGAGAAGAGACTGATTGAGGAACAGGAGGTACTGTAAGACAGTGGTTCTCAAACGTTTTCATGTCAAGGACCACCCTATATGTGAAATATTTGCACACATTTTTACGATTTTTCAAAAATAGCAGATCTACAAGCTCATAGTGACACGCTATCTGCTATTTTTGAGGTATAAAAGTTTAAAGTGGTTAAAATGATTGTGACACTGTATTAACTAATTTTGCTGGGGACCCCCCCCAAGGACCCCACTTTGAGAACCACTGCTGTAAGATATATAAGATATGATATGTTTGGTTCAGTTACAGTAAGATGAGGTATGAAATATTATAATGAACACAGTCACACGTTCAGTGGGTTTGCCTAAACAAAGTCATAGGAATTGTACATGTCCATCCACTTGGTAATCAGGTGCAGGGTAATAATAGAGTCTGCCGCACTGTTGTCTGCTCCCACTGTTTATCGCAAGGACTGTTTTCCATCACAAATGGATCTTCATCAGGATTAACACCTAAACAAGTACACTTGCAAATGTTTCATTTAAGCACTTATGTCCTATTAAAAAACGAAATAATTCCCAAGCAGTCATGCGGTGGTTCTGATAGATAGATATAGATAGATAGATAGATAGATAGATAGATAGATATCTCTGCCTCCAGTGTCTTTCTTTGAGGAGATATTTCTGTTTCTGTGTTCTACAGCAGGCTGGGGACATCTCAACTGATGCTGAACAGGCTGACATGATGCCCAGGTCACTCACTCACACACGCAAGCACGCACACGCGCACACACACGCGCGCACGCACGCACGCACGCACGCACGCACACACAGTCAGCAGGTTAATACTATGTTAAAAACCTTTCTGTTCATGAAGTGAACCTTGTTGAGACCTCCTTGTTATTATGGAAACAGGGAGGAAGAGGAGGAGAGGCCTGAGTCCAGAGGAGGACAGGAGGAGGATGAAGAAGAAGAGGAGGATGAGGAAGACGGCAGTAAGTACAGACAGGTCCTTTGCTAGGGTTGGGATCCTTTAGGATTTTAACGATTCCGGTTCCTTAAAGATTCCCTCCTAACGGTTCCCTTTAACGAACCCAAATCCCAGACGCTATCTAGTCTCATATCACGATATTGTTATAATCGCTATATTGCCCGTCCCTAGATCCATCGCTGTCTACCAGAATGTCGCATTTTAACCCATTAAGACCTGAAGCTGATTTCTACAAAATGTCATCTAAATCCCAACAGTTTTCTGAAAAACCTATGTTTCTACATCAGTGGTGCTCAAACCTTTTCATGTCAAGGACCCCAAAATTATATGTATTTGACCTCGGCCCCCCATCTCAAAATATGTTGTTCCAGGGGCTCCCAGAAGCAAAGATTTGAGTTAAAAATGTTCGCTTTAAAAGAATGTAAATATATTAATTTGCACACATTTTCTCGATTTTTCAAAAATAGCAGATCTACAAGCTCATAGCGCGCCACTCGGTGCCGCGCTATGAGCTTGTATATCTGCTATTTTTGAATAGCCCAAAGTGTAAAATAATGCTTTTTAGCTCAAATGAAAAAGTGACACAGATGCTTCTTCAGATCTTAATGGGTTGATAATGATAACCGTGTCATATCTTAATGGGTTGATAATGATAACAGTGTCATATTGTGTTGTGTTGTAGCTAATCAAAGCTGGGTCCAGTGCTGCAAACCAGAATGTGGGAAATGGAGGAGACTTCTCCCACAAACCGATCCTTCCGAACTCCCACGAAACTGGAACTGCACAATGAATATTGGTACTGTACCACTACAAGACACACCTGCCACATACTAGATAGTATTACACACTAAAACACTATTCACACTACACATGCTACACACTAGACAAGTCGCTATATACACACACACACACACATTTTAAAGCAGGGATCTTCAACCTTTTCTGCCCAAGGACCCCCTACCTGAGAGAGATGAAGCAGGGACCCCCACTATACTGTATAACATTGTGTTTTAGATTCAACTTTTTTTGTTTACGTTTACTGTTCTTTTTTCCCTCTACACCTATACCTCTTTGCCAAAAATAGCCGATCTACAAGCTCGCTGTGAGCTTGTAGATCTGCTATTTTTGGCTAAAGTTCTCCTCAGAAAAGGGATGCTAGGGTTCAAGTGGTTAAGGTAAAAAAAATGTATCATATCACACAAAGATTTGGCGGACCCCCTGTAGTAACTCTGAGGATCCCCTAGGGGTCCCCGACCCCCTGTTGAAGACCCCTGTTTTAAATTATTGATTTCAAAATATTGCTGTTCATCTTTGAATATAAGGCCACAAATATAGCTCTGACTTTATGAACCCTCAAGAAGTCTTAGGTCATCCGAGAACAACAAAACAAAACAAAACCTGGTTAGGCCGGGATATCAATGTTATCCAATCAGGATAGAGAACTCGGACAGGATACAGATTAAACAAGTGCAATTGGAAGTAATGACACAAAGAAATGAGCAGGGAAAAAAATGGAACTGGAACACTATAAAAAGGAAGCTGATAAATGGGCACCCTCTCCTGATTGGCTGAAATTGTACCTGAAAATGTATTTTCTGACTCCTGTTACTGAACAAACACTCTATAGCAATGATTACTATCAGAATACTACTCCTACCGATTTTGTCCAAACATCACGCAAATCGGTACACATGATGAGCCAGTATGTAGTAGTTATTAGTCTCTCTCTCTCCCTCTCTCTAGATCCAGTATTCAGTAGTTGTTTGGTGTCTGAGGAGGAGTTTGATGAAAGTGAAGATTACACCATCTTCAGTAATCTGGTGCCAGGTTCTCTGGTCTGGGCCCAGCAGAGAGGATATCCCTGGTAAACAAACCTTCATACACTACATAGCCCTACTGGTAAAAATGACACTACGTAGCCCTACAGGTAAACAATAACACTAGGCTACATAGCCCTACTGGTAAACAATAAACACTACAGCAGTGGTTCTCAAACATTTTCATGTCAAGGGACCCCAAAAATGTAAATTTGGCCACAGACCATCCTATCTGAAAATGTTTTGTGCCAGGAAGTACCCCAGAATAGAAGATTAAAAATGATTTAACATTTTACAAACACTTTCAAGATTAAAAGCTTGCATATCTGCTATTTCTTTTATATCCAATGTACAAACAAAATCAAGCGGTTAAAAAAGAAGAAGATTGTAATGCTGTATTAACATATTTTGCTGGTGACCCCGTGGAAGCCCCCCAAGGACCCCGGGGGTCCCCGGACCCCAGTTTTGAGAACCATTACATACCACTACTGGTAAAACATCAATACAGCTCAGCTTATCTCGGAGAAGTTTTATCTGTTCAATCGTCTCTCGTTTATCAATGTGTGTGTGTGTGTGTGTGTGTGTGTGTGTGTGTGTGTGTGTGTGTGTGTGTGTGTGTGTGTGTGTGTGTGTGTGTGTGGGTTCTTGTTCCAGGTGGCCTGCCCTCATAGAAGATGACCCAGACGACCCAAAGACGGACTCTTATCGGCAGTTTAAAAGTGGAACCGACAACAGACCTGTAAGAATCAAATGTCAGTGAGGTGCAGGGGTTGACACTAAGGTCTGAGAGGCACTTGCCCGTCTGGCAAGTACAGGTCATGTTGTACTTGCCCAAAGGTCATGTCCACTTGCCACATACCCATTATAAAATAATAGGTAAAATGTACATGTGTAGAACAAACTTATGTTAAAGCCAATCATATTTAATGAAGCCGGAATGCACTTCCCCGTCGGCAAACAGGACTCCACTTGCCCCGATCGTTTTATTTACTTGCCATGGGCAGTCGGGCAACCATTAGCGTCAACCCCTGCGGTGTACTTTATACCTACAGTATGTACATTGGGAATATGCACTAGCAAAACTATTCTGAGGGGAACGTTCATTTTGCCGAAAATAACATTGTGAGGTTGTAGATCGACAATTAATGTGAGAGGCTCATTGCCATGATTTATAATACCCTAAGATATGTAACGTGATCATCGCAACATAATGTCGCACACTCTGTAGACAAATCATTTGCAGTGAAGCAGCTTTGTTACACTACAAATTAACTCAATTAAATAGAGCTTTTTGCCTCATTGTCTCAATTACTTTTTGTGGTCTGTTCTGGCGATCTGCTATTCTTCGGCTTTAGGCTAATGGTAAAAAAAGTATAGTAATACAAACGTGTGTGTGTGTGTGTGTGTGTGTCCATCCAGTGTCGGTACCATGTCACCTATCTGGGAGAACCAGTCAGCAGGGCCTGGGTACCTCAAAGGAAGGTCAAGCCTTACATGGACCTGACTGAACACCATGTGATGATGGTGAGTAGCTGTCTTATCTGCTTCACTATCTCATCTGTCTGTCAACCTCCTCAGCTCTATGCTATGTTATTAGATTAGATTTGATGTCCTTTATTATACACACAGGGAAAATCGTTTTGCTCTGGTCAATGCATTCATTCAAGACAAGACTATAAATAAATATACACCACAATTAGTACACCCAGCGACCGACAATAAAGACAAGAAGTTCTTCAATTCTATAAATGGTATGCCTAATTCTGAATTTAAAAGGGTCTATAAAAGAAACCAATGTCCTCTCCGCTCTCGTGGAACGGACATAATTATTGGTAGGTCTACTTGTCGCTATACCGCATATATGTATATAATACTGTATATATAGGGCTGCAACTATCGATCATCTTCTTAGCGTTTATTATGTCGATTACCTTTTAGATAATCAAATAATCGGGGTTGTACAGTATATACGTATATATATCAATGAATATATATAATATATATATAATATATGTAAATAATAATTGACTAAATCAATTCCTCTGTGCCGAGATCAAGATGCGGCGAAAAAAACTACCGTATATTATCTATATATAATTCATTCATCATATTGAATTGTAGATAGAAATTGGGTTCCAGGTAGTATATCGTCGGTGTCCAGCCAGGACCAGCTAACTCCATTTTCAGTTTTTTTTTTTTTTTTCATAAATCAAGGCTATTGAACACCCTTTAGGTCTGTGTAAAATATCAAAACATTTGAACCAATGAAAAGTATTAAAAAGCGCCTCTGACGAAAACTCCCAACTCCATTGGATCCTCAAACTGTCCGTCAAAAACAAACAACTCCCCCCTCTCCTCTACAGCGCTGCTTTTCAACAGCATGAGTAGAGCGCGTTGCGCAGTGAACGAGGAGGAGGACCACGTAAACAAGCTCCCCGTAGTCTGTTAAAACTATGCAGTGTACCTGTTTATCAAACTTAGCACTGACGCTAATGTTATGAAAACAAGTAATTATATTTCTAAAATCTATTAAGTGTTTAATGAGGAGAGCAATGTGACAAGAAGAAAGGCGTTCATAGCATTTCTGTCGCGCTATTCTACTACCTCTTTGCAGAAGTTATTGTAATATTTAAAGTCCTGTTTATTATTGTAGGCCTATATAATAAGTGGCATGAAGCATCAGGGCATTAATTCACACGTTGTTGTGATGCATTGTGAGCTTGGAGATCCATTGTTAGCTTTTGAGAATCTGTACCCTTTTGAAACCTCTCCCTCAGCAGCGAGTGGAGCTGTTGTTTGGACACCTAACTCCACTTCAGCTTGATTTCTGCTCGTCTGAAACTGCTAACTCCACTTGCGCTGGGTAAAGTGTTGATTTACCCGCGATTTGGTTAAAGTGTTGATAATATAATGACACATGCAAGTATCTGACAATATATAAAGTCACTATACCAACTTTGATGAGGCAGTATTGCTTTGTTTTAAAAATATAAGGTTTTCTTCATTTCCTGAAAAACGTATATTTTGTTTTTGCGTTTCCTGAACAATGAGCGTTTTGGAGTTAGCAGTTTCTGGCTGGACAGCAGAGATATATTAAGTCATTTGAAGCATGGACAGGTAAAAGCATTTGGACAGATCGCGCACGCACACACACACACACACACACACACACACACACACACACACACACACACACACACACACACACAGACACACACACACACACACACACATTTACAGTAGGATTAATATAATGTTTCTTATGTTTACAGTCTGCATCTCAGGGGTACAAGCTGAAGCTCAAGGAATCCATTGTCATGGCAACAGAAGTCCAGAAAATACCAATGATGGTACAGTGCCTGTCTGTCTGTCTGTCTGTCTGTCTACATAGCTGTGTGTCTAACTGTATGCCTACATTCTAGTTCGGTGGTTCTCAAAGTGGGGTCCCCAGCAAAATGTGTTCATACAGCATCACAGTCATTTTAACCACTTTATCCATATCTTATACGTTGGCTAGTCAAAAATAGCAGATGTACAAGCTCACAGCGCGTCACTTTGTGCCGCACTGTGAGCTTGCACATCTGCTATTTTGTAACATTTTTGTAATATCTTGAAAGTGTTTGGAAATACTTTTTTTCCGGAATAATTTTGAATCTTCTCTTCTGGGGGTCTCTTCGTAGCTATGAGCTTGTAGATCTGCAATTTTTTGAAAAATCGTGAAAATTTGTGCAAATCTTTGAATATATATATTATTTTTAACTCAAATATTTGCTTCTGGGGGGGTCCCTGTTTTGAGATGGTGGGGGAGCCCGCGGCCAAATACATATCATTTTGGGGCCCTTGACATGAAAAAGTTTGAGAACCACTGATTAACATAAGTTTTTTCAAAAGAAGGACATTAGAATACATTTGTAGAATTCCCAGAAGCATGTTGTGTGTTTCTCTCTCTAACCCGCTAATTCACCCAGCCTCCCTCTCTCTCTCATGCTGTGTGTCGGTGTCTCTCTACCAGAGGAGGCTAGAGGAGTTCGGGTTTTTCAGCAGAAGATATGTGGGAGAGGACATGTCTGACAGCGAGTCAGAAGTAGACAGCGAACTGCAAGGTACCCCCCCCCCCCCAACACTCACACACACACACGCACACACTCACATAGACGCACGCACGCACGCACGCACGCACGCACACACACACACACACACACACACACACACACACACACACACACACACACACACACACACACACACACACACACACACACACACACACAGTTTTGTACTATTACATTTGCATAGCGTGAAAATAGCCGATCTCCAAGCTTGTAGATCAGCTATTTTCACTACTTTTGTGCGACACTCTTGTTAGAGGATAAGGATAATTCCTTTTAACAGGTCGTTCATGAAAGTCCTTGCGGTCTTGTTTCCAATGAGAACCTGTGGGCAATTAGGGGTTAAGAGTCTTGCTCAGGGACAAATTTAATTTCATCGACACATATGCTGGCCTGGCCTGGAATCGAACCTGGGGCAACCAGGGCCTCTGGCTCCCTAGGCCGGCTCACTAACCACCACTATATATATATGTATAATATATATATATATGTATATATATATATATATATATAAATAAACTGAAACGAGCAAACCCCCTCTGGAAACTAACTGCCACTAAACGGATGTACCAAAAATAATAAAAACAAATGACAAATAAAAAAACGTAATAACTCCTCCCTGTGTCTGTCTGTCTGTCTGTCTGTCTCTCTGTCTGTCTGTCTGTAGAAGCAATGGAGATTGTGTTGGAGAAGAGAAAGAAGGCTCACTTCAGGAAGAAGGTACACATGCCATAAACATACAAAATAAACACTGTACACAAATTACACAAGCTATTAAGATTCATACACCTCCGTCAGATCTTATAATTGTGTGTGTGTGTGTGTGTGTGTGTGTGTAGAAGCATCCAAATAAAGACAAAGTGAAAGGTAAGTAGATTTATATTATATTTTGTTTAGGTTTAGGGTGATTTATACTATAGTAGTGAGTGTGATAGTTATACTTAGATGTGGCAACGGAAAATAGCTGATCTACAAGCTCATAATGACTTTGTAGATCAGCTATTTTTAGTGCACGTCACGGGCCTGCAATCAGGCCTTACGTCGTGTCACTCATCATGTGACGTCTTGTTATTTTGTTCCATATCGTCTCAGTCAGGTGGAAACCTCACATGTCCAAAACTGTTACTTTTGTGTGGCACTGTTGTGTGATCAATTCGGGCATTAATTTATGGAAAAACACAAAAAGTTTAACTCTTTAACACATTAAGACCTGGAACTGTGTCATTTTTAGATTTGAGCTAAAAAACATTATTTTACACTTTGGGCCATTCAAAAATAGCAGATATACAAGCTCATAGCGCGGCACTCTGAGCTTGTAGATCTGCTATTTTTGAAAAATCGTGAAAATGTGAATATATCTTTGAATATATATGTTTTTAAAGCGAATATTTTTAACTCAAATCTTTGCTTCTGGGGGTCCCTGGAACAAAATATTTTGATGGGGGTCCGCGGCCAACTACATATAATTTTGGGGGTCCTTGACATGAAAAAGATTGAGCACCACTGATATACAAACATACGTTTTTGAGAATACTGTTGAGATTTAGGAGACATGTAGAATCGGCTTCCGGTCTGGGGTTAATTCACATCCTCCCTGAACTTCATGGCTTCTGTTCTTCATCTCTCTCTCTCTCTCTCTCTCTCTCTCTCTCTCATATCACTCCATTTTCTAGTGGAACACAAGCAACACAAGCAAGAAAAGAGAGAGAAAAAGAGAGCAGTGGAGAGTACACCAACCAGTGGAGTGAAGAAGGAGAAGAAGAAGATGAGGGTGACCAAGAAACCAGGTGAAAGAAACATATAGCACAGAATGTAGATCTTCTCACCAGTGAAATGTGTTTGCTTTTTTATACTGTTACGTCTTTTTATGAAACGTGAGATAAACATTCTAACCAGCCTTGTAGCTGCAAATTGTGATTCTACGACCTACGGTTCAAGAGTTATTGGCCAAAACGTAAAAAAAGTTGGTTGTTATCTCTACTACGTGTTGTTACAGTTTTTTTGATTGAATACTTTATTAGTCAGAAATGTGAACAGCACGTGGTGGTACAGTCAGACATTAAGGCTAAAAGGATAACAAAAAAAAAAGTCCTGGGGACTTGTTTCCATTGTGGTCCTTTGTATTCAATTCATCAACATAGCACAACAAATTTACACCATAATACATGTCATCAACAAATACAAAACACTATACCTGTATGTACAAAGGAGTAAATGGCACTTTTTTTTGTGGGAAATTACATTCACCTCCCCTTATGGTCTCCTGATAGATGTTTTTTCAGGCCAATTTTGAAAGAAACCAGTGGTACACATCCTTTAATGGATGGTGTCAGGGGGGGGCATTCCACATTTTGGTGGAATGCCACATTTTTAGTAGTAGAATGAGAGTTTTCCCATGTTTGTTCTAAATGTGGGTGGTACCAGATCATGGTCGCTCCCTCTAGTGTTCTGTGGCCGTGGGTGTCACTCACTTTGGAGAAGTAGTTTGTCAGGTATGAGGGTATTGAGGGCAATGTCTCTTTGACTATCTTAAATACCAATAGAGCACCGAAGTCTGACGTCATTTACACATCCTACCTGTTTCGCGGTTTTCCACCCCCGTTCTGAATCCCCATAGACGTCTTTAATATCGCGTCAAATAAGAACTGTGTTCCAAAAATAAACAAATGACCCCGGTGGTTTGACTCTTATGGATATGAAGCATCAACTGACGGTGAGAAAACGCTAATGTTACTTCCGCCGAATTAGTTCCATTTTATAAATACATACACATTTTCGCCAGAAACAGACTGTATCATGTCTGATGAACGAGTGACGTCAGGACTTCTGTACTCTATACGATTGTTATTATTTGCTTAACCCTGTCTTCTACCCTGAGCCATCCGAAACTAGCAAAGTGTAGGCCTTAAGGTTTCCGAGAGAACAATACTTGACATTTTCCCATTCACGTCAATGGGAAAATTGTATTCACTAATAAATTAGTATCAATTAAGCTATAAAACATATCACTTAGCACACCATTCCAGATGAAGCCGGTCGATTTGGCATATGACTCGTGTGTATGCCGCCACAACTGAGGAAGGAGTAGTGTGGGAAACTTTTGGGGTTAATCTATAATAAATAGTAAGAAAGTCACCGTAAGTGCAATAGTATTGGTTGCCTAGAGCATTGGTTGAGTGAAGTGAAGACCCCCAGGTCCAGGGGGGTTCCCAGCAAAAGTAGGTAATCTAGCATCACTATTTTAACCACTATTTCCCTTTATGTTTTTGCTTCAAATATAGCAGATCTACAAGCTCACAGCGTGTCACTCCGTTCTGAATCTGCTCATTTTGAATAATTTCTCTTCTGGGGGTCCCTGGCACGAAACATTTTCAGATGGGTGTCCGCGGCCAAGTACATATCAATTTGGGGGTCCTTGACACAAAAAAGAACCACTGATTTAGGCGATAATAAAAATATTTCATGTCAAGTCTTTGATCGATAAAGAATAGTTTGAAAACCTGCGTGTCTCAATGATTTGATTAAAAGTAAGTAAGAACATGATGGGTAGTTGCTGCCCTACTAACTAAAGGTTGATAGGACAGCTGTTGGCTGTATGTTCAGACTATTTGGACGGAAAAGCTTCCACATTGGCAAGGGTGGCCCAGCAGTGTTGTCATACAATTTACAATTTAGGCATTTAGCATACGCTCTTAATCCAGAGCGATTTACAGTAAAGCAAGGAAAACACGAGGTACATACATCAAATGCATAGAAATAGTCATATTGTTGGTAAACCAAGAAAGAACCTAGCGTCAGTCTAAACATCATCACTCCAAGTGGTGTTCAAGCTAACGGTGAGAAGACGTTTTATCTACATTTAGATCATGGGATCAGGAAGTTTCAGGAGAGAAGATTGAGAAGAGTCTTTGGAGTGCTCAGAATAAGTTGGTAGGTAGTTAACCACTTAACCCATTCAATCCCGGAACGCATCTCTGTCATTTTAGATTTCTTTGGCTATTCAAAAATAATTGTTTTCTGAGTACCACCCAAAATTATATCTCTGCTGTCCGGCAGAAACCAGCTAACTCCAACATTTTTCAGGAAATGACAAAAACAAAACAAAAAGTGGAGTTAGGAGGTTTTGTTCATCATTGATAAGAACAGCTAAATAGACCTCCAAGTTCACAATGAGGTTGGAGATCAAAAGGGGGTGGAGCCTGGAGTCAGCAAAACCAGCTAACTCCACCCTCCTTTGGTGGTGTTAGCTGGTTTAGCAGAAAGTTTGAGGATCCAATGGAGTTAGCTGGTTTTGTCAGAAGCGCTTCTTAATACTTTTCATTGGTTCAATATTTGTTTTATCAACACACAGGCGTAAAGGGTGTTCAATAGCACTGATTTATGGAAAAAAATCCAAAAGCGTCAAAATGGAGTTAGCTGGTTTCTGCCCGACAGCAACGATTATGTTTTTGGCTCCGATCCCGTCAAAATATGTTGTTCCGGGGACTCCCAGAAGCAAAGATTTGAGTTAAAAATGTTGTTTCAAAACAATATATGTCTTCAAAGATTTGCACAAATGTTCAAGATTTTTCAAAAATAGCAGATCTATGAGCTTGTATATCTGCAATTTTTGAATAGCCAAAGTATACAAATAATGGTTATAGTTCAAATCTAAAATGACACAGAGCTAAAGTTTCTAAAGTGTAGTTGCTTATTTGGGCTTGCTTCCTAATGTTTTTTAAAATAATCAGTGGTTCATTTTCATGTCAAGGACCCCCAAATGAATATGCATTTGTCCACGGACCCCATCTGAAGATATTTTGTGCCAGGGACCCCTGTGTTGTTAAAATGTTTAAAATATATTCCACATTTGTCACTTTTGCGACGTTTTGTGAGCTTGTAGATCGTCTATTTTCGGAAAATAGCCGATTTATACGGATTAAAGTGCCCATGTGTTAGTCGCTTCTTTTGGGCCTGTTGTCATAGACCTGGTTGCTTATTTATCTTGCAAAATCTGGCAACACTGCTTGAAATACCTGTGATCTGTAACCCTGTAGCACCATATAAGGGCCCGCCGATGATGGAGTGGAGAGGCGGAGACGACCAAGAGGAGAGCGAGGGAGGAAAGGATGGAATGGAGACAGACTTCTCCTCCGACGAATTATGAAGAGGAGAGATTTCTCCTTCATGTTTGAGGAGAGGTAGTTGGAAGGAGTTAAGAGGAGAGACCTTTAGGCAAACAAGTTCAAAGTGTTCCTTAGGAAATGTGATGCTCCTCTCTTGTTCATATTATGTTCTGTTTTTTTCTTTCTTCCATTTCCTTATCTAGATTTCATTACAAATCGTTTGTTTTCTTTCATATTGTTGCTGTATGTGCCCTTCGTGATCATACTAGAGCGTCACACAAAAGTAGCAGATCTGCAATCTCGAAACGCGGCGCGAGGCAACGCGTTTCGAGCTAGTCGATCTGCTACTTTTGCCTCTTTTGAATTTGAATCCTGAAATGTAACGGTTTTGGACATTGTCCACCCGACAGACGATGTTTTGCTATGTTTTGATTTTGTTCGTTACTTGATTAGTAACTGAGGGTGTTGTAAACAAAGTGGGGAGATGAGAGGAGAAGTGTGATAATTAAGGGAGTGTGTGTATGGGGGTGTGGGGGGGGGGGGGGGGGTGGGCAGCTCGTCGGGTTATGAATCGTGTTGGTTCTGAAGACACAAATTGTTAAGAATTCTTGTTATTTTACCACTGTTAGTGGTTGCACAGTGTAATTTGCTACATTTAAATAAAGTTTTTAAATGTCATTCTGGGCGGAGGTCTGTTTTGTGCAATAGGACAATGGTTCTCAAAGTGGGGTCCGGGGACCCCCAGGGGTCTTTGGGGGGGATTCCAGGGGGTCCCCAGCAAAAGTAGTTAATGTAGCATTACAATCATTTTAACCACTTTATCCATTTATACGTTGGCTATTCAAAAATAGCAGATCTAAAAAGCCGCTCTGCGAGCTTGTACATTGCTATTTTTGAGAATTTTTGAAAAATATCATATAAAGTAAAACTTTAAATAATTTTGAATATCTTTAACATAAATCTTCTCTTCTGGGGGTCCCTGGCACAAAACCTTTTCAGATGGGGGTCCACGGCCTAACACATCAATTTTGGGGTCCCTGAAACGAAAAATGTTAAGAATCACTGCAGTTGGACATTTACCTATAAGTGAGAGTAATGACAGAAAGGCAAGGTATTCTTCTGAAATGCATTTATTCCCCATTCTTTACAACCACATCTTATAAATCTGCTGGGAGTATCACTGTTAATATCATGTAAACACACACACTCACCAAGTTTAAGCTTTTCATCATCACAAACATTTAAATACTTGTATGTGGTTTTCATTCTAGACTTATTATACACAGTAAAAATCCTGAGTGTTCATTTCAAATCTGAGAGTTCACAAATGGAACCAAATGGACAGGTCCATTTGGTTCCATTTGTAACACTCTGGATTTTACAGTGTATCTAGAGAGTAAATTTGGACCTGGGAGAATACAATTAACGACATAAAACCCCAGCATCCTTATTGTGAGGGAAGGCTTTCGCAGAAAAATAGCAAATCGACAAGCTCACACCGCTGTGACGCGTTGTGAGCTTGTCGATCTGCTATTTTCAGTGAAAGCCTTCCCCACAATAACAGAAAAAAGGAAAGAAACCAGTATAGAAGCCTGAGAGAGACTCCGCTCAATCATATGGGGTCTAAGTGGTTAATGTCCAGGCAGAACCCAAACTACTAGTTGCAGGACCAGAGAAAAAGGTTCATTAGCTGGTTGAATTGAAAAGTACAACGCTGTTGTCGGGCAGAAACCCATTATCTCCATATTCTAACTTTGTGTTTTTTTCCGCAAATTAACGCCCTACTTGATCACACTACAGCGTCACACAAAAGTTAGCAAAAGTAGCAGATCCACAAGCTTGAAACGCTGCTACTTTTGCTAATTTTTTTATTTGAATTCTGAAAAGTAACAGTTTTTGGAAATAATTATGAGGTTTCCACCCGACAGAGACGAAAAGTAATTTGAGTCCTCAGGACTGGAGTTGAGAACCACTGCATTCAAGAAGCCCTGAGCTTGACTATCTTTAAATGAGATTTATTTTACGTTTTTGCTTTTTACCCCTTTTTCTCTCCAGTTTAGTCGTTATGCCAATTAATTCGTCCCCCACACGCATTTCTGTGTGTCGTCACTGCTGTTATAACACACTAGCTCACCTGCCAAGTGAGGAGCCCCCCCAGGAGGACGTGGAGCCTCCGTCCTGCCTACGCCTCATGCTATTTACTCTAGTTAGTATAGGGGCTTAAGTGGTCAACCAACACTCTTATCCAAACATACTGGCAACTCTTATCCAAACATACTGGCAATGAGTGAGCAGGTCATACTCGCTCAAAGACACTACAATAGGTCAAATATATTATAAATGCCAGTACTGGTACTGTATTTATTTACATTTATATCTCAATACAAATTACTTGGCATAGAAATGTAAACAATGAAAACATGAATATACAGTTTCAGTTCAAAGTGAAATGTATCTTAGTACTTAAATTCCCTTTGTACCCTGTGGTGTTTTATGGCATATTAAAGATGGTCTTCACCACAGTAATGTGTGCAGGCTGACCATACACATCCAGTTTAAATCTTTACCGTTTCAAAATGTCTCTTTTTCTAGACTAGACATATTTTGGCAGTCGTTCTGAGCATACAATATGATTGTATGCTCAGAGTTGTTGGGCAGTATGGTCCTCAAATATTCATCACACCTTTCTAGACTAGTCCAACTAAAGCTGAAATTATCAAATGTATTCAAACTTCTGGACTTGTATGTGGAAGACAGTAGCCAGTACTGCCACATGGTGGACAATCTCTGTAACTACTACTCTCCAACAGCAACTTCAAATTCTACAGTATTTACTCTGCCTCAAAGTTAAACTCAAACTAAAACATAAAAAGCATCATTATGAGTGCATTTGTGCTACATGAACAGTGTGCTTAGTATTGTTGACTGATCTGATGTACAACCCAGTGGTTCTCAAAGTGGAGTCCGGGGACCCCCAGGGATCTTTGAGGAGGGGGTCCCCAGCTAAATTAGTTAATATAGCGTCAATCATTTTAACCATATTTTATACTTTGGCTATTTTTGAAAAATCGTGAAGATTTGAGCAAATCTTTGGAAACTACTATGTTACCTTTTTTTCTATGAATAAAGTTTAATTTTGTCCAATCTTTATGGTAGAGTATGTTAATACAATATATAACTTACATTTTGTACAATTGGGGTGGTTGCATTTTGTCTCGCTGCTCTTCTATTGAGACATTTAGATTGTGTCAAAGGTCATGTCTCACCTAGACACAGGACCGGACACAAATTTTGACCCGGCAGTCAAGATTCAATTTATGCCCTGAGCAAGTAGGCATGCCCTATTAGCTCAATGGTAAAAATGTCAGCACTTGCGCAGGAAACCAGGTTCTTATTGTGTCGTCTCATGTATGTGGTCTTGTATACATGGTCAACATAAGACAAGTCCTAGAGTGAAAATGGATGTAGATCACCTTTTTGACAACAAGTTTGAGGTGCATTCAATATCGTACAACTTATTACGTTTTGATAATGATGAATTGCTTATTCATGCTTTGTCAACATAAGGCACATTCTGTTCTAGTTAAAATAGTGAGGAAAAAGTATTGTCATGGACCTTCAGAATTCAGCCCAGAAAAATGTGCGTGCGTGCGCGCGCGCACACGCACACGCGCACGCACACACACACACACACACACACACACACACACACACACACACACACACACACACACACACACACACACACACACACACACACACACACACACACACACACACACACACACACACACACAATATAAAAAAGGTAAGATGAAATGCATAAAAGCAGTGAACTTCAGTGGTTAACCACAAAAACGCATCACATGGTACATTGAAATATAATACGCTGACCTAGCTCATTATTGGCCATTATAGTGCCGTATTACCAATACTCAATCAAGCCTAGGCTAATGAAAAATGGAATAAGTCAACTAGAAAACGAGAGGCAAACGTTATTGATTTCCTCTATTGCAGCCCTTTTGAATTATCCTCGAGATCAAATGAGGTCTATGGGTGAAAAGTGTGAAAAATCTCTGTACAGTAGGCTACTACAGAGCAACATGGCAGTGTGCCAACAGAAAACATTACAGTAATGACTTGCTAGGTTGAACACACAATGATGAAACAGAATGCCCCGTGCACAGGCCCAGCAGTATAGAGAGCAAGAAAACAGCCAGCACTCAACAAAATGTCCTTTCATTGGTTTTATTTGCCTCACCTAGAAAAGCAACGGACGCGTTTCGACCTAATCGATTAGGTCGGTCAGAGTTGCAACGCTGAGGAAGACCGATTAGGTCGAAGCGCAGCCGTTGGTGAGGCAAATAAAAATCAATGAAGAGACATTTATTGAGTACTGGGTGTTTTCTTGAACTCGCAATTAACCACAACCTGGTGCTCCCAATTCTGGGCACATCATTATAGGTGAAAATGGTCAACAACGAAAAAGTCCCCAAAACAGAAATGGCCAAAAAAAATTGCACATCTACTGTACAAGCTCACAATGCATCGCTGGGATGCATCGTGAATCTTTGACAACAGGGCTCAAGTGGCTAAATCGCTCCTTTTGAGGTTACAAATTCAGGCAAATGGCCAGCCATGTTTTCCACTATGTTTGATTTAAAAATGTTCATTGCTCAAACCTGTACAAACACTTTATTACACAACAGTTTTGTAAGTCCAAGGGCTCAACGTAGCTGATGATGACATCAACAGTAGTAAACAGTAAAATGTTCTTTAAATGGTAACAGCCACCTAGTAAAAGCTTATTTATACTTATAAAAACTAAACATAAAGTAGCTTTACATATTGCATCTTTCAAAATGGCTCATTATGAAACAACGGTATTTAAACATGTGTGGGTTTTACCCCCAGGTTAGAATAAAAGGCCTACAAATCAAAGCCTGACCAATGATGACTGAAAGCTGTCCAGGATTCATCTTTGTTTGATTTTTTTTTTGGGGGGGGGGGGGGGGGGGGTCAAATCCATCCCTCGCCAAAAAATACACACAAAAATAAATAAAATCTCAAAATAAAAGGAGTAGTTCACCCAAAAAAGTACTCCTTTTCTATCAATTACACACCCATGAAGCCTTGAATTCATGGAGATTTCTTTTTCTTTTTGTCGCATTCCTAAGCCAATAATTTGATGACCGGCAGAGTCTCAAATGCAGGTCAATTGACTCTGCCAGTCATCAAATTATTGGCTTAGGAATGCAAAAACAAACGAATCTCCATGAATTCAAGGCTTCATGGGGTGTGTAATCGATAGAAAATAAGTAATTCTTTGGGCGAACTACCTCTTTAAACTCAGTGGGTTTGGGTAGAACATAAAATTATTTTCAAACGTGACAAAAAAAAAGATTGTCAATCACAGATCTGTTTACAGACGAGTCTCCCAGGAAACAGTAACTCATTTCAAAGACCATTTAGAATTATGAGGAAGTTGTGTTTCTTCTTGCAATCATGTTCGGAATGGATATTCATTATTCATAGAACTTTTCCAAACCCCTAAATATGTTGTGGTGAAACCACTCATGATTACAACAACCTATCAGTAACGGATCATCTCCTAGCCCCAATGCATGATTCTCTCTGGGTTGAAGAGAGGGTGCATTTCTTCTGAAACACTGGTTCTCCAAGAGGGGTCCGGGACACCCCAGAGAGCAAATAATACACATACAATTTTGGGGCGTCCTGGACATGAAAACTTTGAGAAGCACTGTAGGGGTTGGGAATTATGAGGCTTTTTTTCCCTAACAGCTGAAATGTTTGACATTTCAGAGAGAGTATCAATATGATGGAAACTGCTTGAAGACACTCAGTTGTTGTTCTGTGTGGTTGTTGTGTTGTGTGTGTGTATATGTTGTCATTAAAAAGAAGAATATCGTTGCTGCCGGGCAGAAACCTCTCATATCCATATTTTATATTATTACAATATATCTATATTTGTTTTTTTTGTACATTAATGGCACATTTGATCATGTCACAGAAGTAGCAGACACACAAGCTCGAAACGCGCTTTTGTGCCGTGTTTCGAGCTTGCAGATTTGTTACTTTTGCGGGGGTTTTTTCAATTGTAATCCAAAAAAAAGGGGCACAGTTTTGGACATATGAGGTTTCCAACCGACAGAGACGATATCAAAGGTTTGAAAAGAAAAGAAAAGACATTCAGTAGTTATCTTAAAGAAAACGATTGAAACGACTTCTGAATGAATGGATATCACATAAAGCTAATATCAACAGAGATGATAAATGTTGGGTGCAGATCTTAACAACTTTCAACCTGGCATCCCTATTTAGGACATGTCAGGTAAAAAATGTTGAAAATACAAGATCTTACAAGAGCTTGTAGATCTGATATTTGCTATCTTTTTTATTCTTATCATTTCTTTTACAATTATTAACAATATTGACAACAGGGCTTAAGTGGAGTGTTGTACATGACCCCTATTTTCAATGGGCTTAAATACAAACCTACTTGGTGAAAATGTACAGTTTTACCTGAGCTATAACTGCCAGAAAAATAATAAAAATATATATATATTGCTACAATTCTTGCTACAATCAATACTAACTTGGCCAAAGAGGAAGGTTCCTTGAGTGGGTTTCCAACCTTACAGGTCTGTAACTCAGTGAAATAAAAAAAATCTGAGAACCACTGGGCGAGTAAAAAAAGGCAAAAAAAATATTAAAGGATGACCAAGCCACTATGGGGCAGGTGAGTGACAGATTTGGGGCGGTCATTCCTCTCGAATAGGATGAAGCTTAGAGCTGAGCTATGCTGTGCTGGGGTTCATAAGTCAGGCTCAGGCTCCATGCACAATCTAAAGGAGGAAACAGGAAGTGTGTCTCTGGGTCAGAGGTCACACAGATAGAGAGTCACGGCGGTCAGCATTTATAAGCATTCTTACACACTGTGGGTGAGAGAGAGGGCAACGCAGAGCCCTTATCAAAACACCCCAAAGAACAGGAAGCTTTTCCCTTTTCAAAAAAAACAACAGCTATCGCACGCAACATGTAAAAACCAAAAGAGCCCCTGGGGGATTTGTAGTTAGAAGAAAAACACATAGGAAAACATACAGCACCAGCACAATGACTTGTTGTGAGACGGTGTCTGCTAAAGCTTGCACTGGTTTAGCAGACTGCCCATTTGCACACTCTCAGAGTTAAATGAACACTCGGACTTGTACTGCGTGCCCAGTTGCTGCAACGCTTCCCCCCCCCCATTTGCCTTTGTTTTGGACCGTGCTGTTGCTCTTGAACTATTGCGCCGCGGCGCCTGGTACACCCCTTGTGGAAACAAACCATTCCCCTCCCATTGTCCCTTTGTGTATCAAAACCCAAGTCTGAACGTGCCTCATAAGCCTGAATTGTACTTAGCTGCAAGCTAGTGTCACGCGTCGATAATAGCCGATCTACACGCTCAAAGCGCGCATTGAGCTTGTAGAACGACGCGTGACACTGGCGAGTAACTTAAGTATAAATCAGGCTACACTGTGGCCTTGCGGAGCCAGTGACCCCCCCCCCCCCACCCCCTGCTATGCAGAGTGAAGTGGGATGACAAATTTGCTTGCAAAGGGAGAGTGGTAGTCGATGCCCACTTCTTGGAAAACCAGCTTGGGGATCCCGATGTCGCAGAGGTAAACTCGGCCCTCGCCCGCGGCCAGAGGCAGGGGCAGGCCCAGGGAGAGTGTCCACTTGGCCTGGACGGCCGGCTGCTGATCTCCATCCGGAGGAGGGTCGATGCTGAGGACCGGGGCTCGGTTTCTGTTGGCCCAGTCGGCAGCGGTCTGGTACCAGCTCTGCTCTCTGAGCAGAGGGTTCTCGTGGCAGTCCAGACAGTTGATGACTAGGTCCACGGGACTTGTAGGCAGGTCTATAGGGGATAGGACAGGAGAAGAAGAACAAGAATACAAATTTGATGGTTGTCCGTTTGTGAAGTGCCTCACATTCACAATAAGGAACTGTACCACTACCATGTACATGTACATCATAACAGCCAGGCACGAACATAATCAAATGAACGACATGAACCCCAGCGTCCTTATTCTGTGGCGAAAATTCTGCAAAAATAGCCAATCTACAAGGTCACAATTGGCTTTTTCATTTGGTGTAGCGGGGGAATAAAGCAGCGGACCAAGTATAGAGCCCTGGGGGACCCCGGTCAACTGTTTAACCCATTAACACCTGAATGGACGATTCTACAAATGCCTTCTAAAATCAGCAGTTCTCACACTTTTTCGTAATTCGAAATTATTGAAGATTTTTCAAACACTTTCAAGAATTCAAAAATAGCACAAGTACAAGCTCGCAGCGAGGCACAAAGTGACCCGCTGTGTTTTCCTTTTTTTTCGGAAAAAAAAAACTTTTTTCAATTTTCTACACGGACCATTTCATTGTAACACCAACCGTTCTAACTACAACATGGAGGCACCGTTTGACACGCGTTCTTCAGTGGTAGAAGCAGGCAGATGTCTGCGATGTTTACAAACAGTGCACGGCTCAATTTTAAAGGATTTTAAAAATCCGTCTATGGCGACGTGAAAAAAACAAAAAACAACAATAAAACGTTGGCACTGGTGAGTACATTATGAGATTAACCTATGGCGGTCAATGTGTTAATACCCGAAAATAGCCCATCATCTTTTTTTTCTCTGCGCAACATGCTTCCATAGAAGACATGTTGGCTTCTATGGAATCCAAATGATTGAAATCAGTCCTGACGACTGAGAACTTTAATCCATGGGCTCTAAACCGTAGCACCCAGAGCAGTCCCAGGTGAACAGGGGAGAGCATGCAGAAAAGGCCCTATTGAAGCCTCAAAGCCAGGACCTTTCCAGCTGTGAGGCGACAGTGTGAACCACGGAGCCTGTAATGTTACTGAAACAAAGTTTGATTGACTTGATTTCAAGTCAAAATCAGTTCAAACTTGTTTTTTTTTTACATAGTCTTATCTCCAGTAGAGGGCAGGGTTGTCTCATTGTGCAACTCTTCCAACACTCCACACAGTAGCACTGACACTGAATAGACACATTAGTACAGCAGCACATTTCATGCACAGTGACAGTTCAAAATGCTTTACATGAGCAGAAATAACGAAGGGAAAAATAAAATTTTACATGGAGGTCAAAGTGGAATTTTAAGTAGAACATTTTAATAAAAGTGGATAACAAATGTTTTTAGCCTGGATTTAAAAGTAATCAGAGTTGGAGAAAGTCTCAGATCCTCTGGATAAACGCTACCGCGCCATGTTTTGTTAACTCTGGGAACAGTGTGCAATCTGGTCCCAGATGACCCCACATGTCTACAGGGTCAGTGGGTCACATTAGAAATTTCAACTGAACTATGTCATTAATATACCTTAGAGCTGTTGTGAGGAAAAAAGTCCCCACCCCAACAATTCTCCAGTTCTAGGCAACACAGAATGGGGGGATTTTCCACACAACAGCTCTACGGTATATTAATGACATAGTTCAATGTTGAAAATGGGTGGTATTCCCCTTTAAGGACAAAGCCACAGTATTTTTAAATCAATTCTGCGAATCACTGGGAAGGTAGTGCAGAAATGTTAATAAAGTATTCAATCAATCAATTCCAAATGACCCGCAGCTGTCTGAGAGCTTTTTGTGGAGACCATTCCAACAGTGTAGAGATAAAGGCATGGACAAGTTATTCCAAGTCTTGTTTGACACCAATTTTAGCTAACAGGGGCGATTGTTATTGAGATGATGTGGCTATTAAAATGTAAATCTGTATCTAAATTGTACAGTACCAGCACTTTTGATTGAAGTTAAAACACTGAATTAGACCCTATGCGCCAGTCTCATCAAAGAAGTATCTGTTTATTATGCTTTGTTCGACTTCGATGGGCAAACCCCACCTTGCTTCAAATTCAGTTACATATTCACACGTGTGGAGATGCCCGTGCAATTTGTGGTTAGGCGTCTGGCAGAAGGGCACATCGGCGGTGGGCGCTGGGAAGAGAGTTACTCATTCAGACTTAACTAATCATACTGTAGTATGCCTTTTGGTTAAGTGTTACCTTTGACATTGGACACTTGCTTGCCACTGGTCTGGCTGTAGAGGCTGAGCTCGCTGGTGACAGGATCCTGTATCTTGATATAGTTGGGCAGGAACAGGATGACCTCCACCTCTCGATTGGCCAGGTGTCGCCCACAGCTGATGCCCTGGGCTCCCTGGATGTGTGGGCCGCACAGCAGAGCCACCGTGGGCTTCTGGTGCACATTCTTAGGGGTGAGCCTGCGGACAAGTTTGTTTTTAAAGAGACACCTTAGTCGCTGTGCGAAATAAACAGGTATCTGTTTACAAATCCTATAATGACAGTTTAGAGCAGGGACAGAGAACTCAATAGAGGTTGTGGTGGTGATTGGGAGGGCAGTGAGAAGGCCATTCACATTCAAATATTTAGCCAACACGCTTGTCCAGTGACTTGCATACGGAGTGAATGAATAGGTGAGGGTTCTGCTAAAAGCAGTGTTTACCAAACGTAGGGTCGCAACCTTTCCTAAAGAAAAAATAAAGTAACATTGTTTTCAAACATTGTTCAAAAACGTTCAGAAATGATGATCACTAGACCTGTGCCCGTCGAGCACCGGTCTACTTGGGAAGTCATCATCTCTTACATCCACGTCAAGTATTCTGGGCCTGGAAGTGTCCCACAGTTTGACTTATTTGTCAATGACAGAGGTCAGCAGTAAAGCTAGAAGTACCACACCATCTGGTTTGAGAAATGTTAGGCCAACACCCAAAAAGGTCACTTCCAAGACCACCAGCAGCCTCCAGGGTTTGTCTGATAGCCAAGTAGACAACCATTTATCTTTTTAACGATCCTCAACAGTCTAAATGCCTATTAGAGGTTCATAAAGGCCCTGAATTGGCAGGATAAGTTGACAACCTGAAATGGAAACTAGATTTAAGCAGTCTGTGAGACTCGCCACATTCCAATATTACCCATAAATGGAATTAATAGTGACAGTATACACCATCCATCTAGCAGGGTGTTCTAGCAGGGGGGCTTTTTTCTACCTTTATTGATAGTACAGTATAGATTGACGGGGAAAGACTGGGGAGTTACACACAGCAAAGCTCCGTCGGGTTCAGGAATCAAAGCCGGGACTCACTGTTAGGCTGCCACAGAGCCTATATAATGCCTAAACCACTAGGCCATCCGCACCCCCAAACAGGGTGTTCTTCTATAAGTATATGCAATGTCTAGTTTGGAGGAAATAGTAGCCTTCCGGGGACTGGAAACACGGCCCCTTACGTATTAGAAGGCCAATATCAGTCACCATATCACCAGAACCAAGGACAAGTGTTTTCAATTAATCTAACTAACGAGATTGAAGTTACAATGGGTTCATATAGGAAGGGGACTTGTCTGATCAAATTAATATCAAATATATAAATATTGAATCAAGTAACTTAAAAATTGTCTGGCGTGCCACGCACCAAAGTCTGAGTAGATAAGTAGTTAAAATGAACCCACACTTGTTTGAAAGTTAAATATCCCTTTAATTTAACTCCATGCGTTCACAGCCGTTGAGTCTTGATAGTGGAGACAGTGAGGCACTACGGCACTGGGCTTTGATAGCAGGATCACAGCGGTAACTGCGAGGACAATAAACCTGTTTGTTATATGACACTGGGTGTTAGGGTGCTTTGATCTCAGAAAACTACACTGCCCAACTCCAAAGGTGGATTTAAACAATACTAAAGCCGTCTTTATCAGCACTCCTATTAGGGACAGCGCGGTTTGTGCTCGACTGCTGACGACATGAAATGTCAGTGTAAATCCATCCAACATAAAATACAGTATGTACCGAGGACTATCTGTAAATAGATATTTGCACCATTTTGTCTCCTAAATACTCATACTCAGACAGACAAACATCACAACACATTATGTGTCAGTGACAATGAAACCACTGAGTAAGAAGCGTCTGCCATTAACACATTGAAGGATGGTATTACTACTAGATGGACCGCTCTCCTTTTTGCATCATTATTTTGTTCAATCGTTACACAGTAGTCTGCGCTTAATTCAATCGAAGAAATAAATAAAACAGAATTCAAGCACTTGTTTCTGTAATTGCTCTACGGCTAAAAAGTGTAAACAACTTGTGTAAAACAAAAATAAGTCTGTTAAAAATATGACATTATGGTCGAGTGACACGGTCATGCAATGAAGGATTATGTTAAGCCTTACTGCATTGGAAAATCTCCTCCAGCCTATGTAAAGCGACGCTCGTCGATGAGTTTTTACGCAGGCTGGTGGCGAATTACCAGCTCAAGCTCTCGTCACAGAACACTAGAGGGAGTGACCTTTGTACATATAGTGTTTTGTATTTGTTGATGACATGTATTATATGCTATGTTGATAAATTGAACACATAAAGGACCACAATAGAAACAAGTCCCCAGGACTTTCCTTTTAGCCTTAATGTCTGACTGTACCACGTGAAAAAAAAAAAACCTACGGAAAGTGTTTACTGTAAGTGTCTGATTTTCACATACAACAGAATAATGGGATTTATATACAATGAAGTGAACTAAGTGATGTTTACGTCCCCTTTAATTGCAAAGTTACACGATTATATAATTGTGAAACATGAAACACTTGATTAATTGTGCAGCCCTCGGCTAGCTCACATTACTCACAACTAAATGCTTGGGAAATACAGCACAGAAGGAACAATCATCTTACTTAAGACATCCTTCCTTGACCTGCATGCAACAGTGAGTTCTTCTGCCTTCCACCGTTATTCAATCCGGGAACGCATCGGTGTCATTTTCGATTTCTTTGGCTATTCAAAAATAGCAGATATACAAGCTCATAGCGTGTAATTCAGGGTTCCGCGCTATGAGCTTGTAGATCTGCTATTTTTTTTTTAACTCAAATCTTTGCTTCTGGGGGTCCCTGGGACAAAATATTTTGAGATGGGGGGGTCCACGGACAAATACATATAATTTTCAGGGTCCTTGACACAAAGTCTGAGAACCACTGATCAACATAATTTTTTTTTAGAATTTAGAAGACATTTGTAGAATCCCCAGAAGTAAAGATTTGAGTTAAAAATAACACATACAGTATATAATATATTCAAAGATTTGCACAAATTCTCATGATTTTTCAAAGAAAATGCAGATCTAAAAGCTCGTAGCTCTGTGCCACACTATGAGCTTGTATATCTGACTCTTTTTTTTTTTATCGTGAAAATGTATTTTTTAAAGCGAACACGTTTAGCTCAAATTGAACCACTGATATAGAAACTTATTTAGAAGACATTTGTGAAATCCCCAGAAGCAAGTCAAAATATTTGCTTTAAAACACACACACACACACACACACACACACACACACACACACACACACACACACATATATATATATATATATATTCAAAGATTTGCACACATTTTCCACGATTTTTCAAAAAATAGCAGATATACAAGCTCATAGCGCGGCACTCGGTACCGCACTATGAGCATATAGATCTGCTATTTTTTGGAATAGCCAAAGAAATCTTAAAATGACACGGATGCTTTCCCGGTCTTAATGGTTTAACTAAAGAGGCCCATAGGGCAGGCCAGGCCCACTCACCTGTTGGGCCCTCCCAGCAGCGTGAGAGCCATCTGACTGGCACACACCCCCGTCATCTCTAGTCTGCGCTCCAACGACAGGCCGTGGCGCTCCGCCGCCGCCAGCACGCGCTTGTGGAGCTCATAGGACACACTTGGAACAACCAGCCCCGAGTCTGAGGAGAAAACAAACATGGAGCCAGATTGAGGGTGGTGTGGTTTTAACATGGATTAACACAAATACAATCTCACGACTGAAACATTTTTTATGGCCAAGTCCTATTATGAGATTTGTGAAACAGTGTAGCCTATCTACAAGCTCTCAATGTATCACAGACGCATTGATAGCTTGTAGATCGGCTATTTTCGTTGAGCAACATGCTTCCACAGAAGACATGCTGACTACAATAGAATCCAAACGACTGAAATCAGTCGTGGTGACTGATAACTTTATTCCATGGGTTCATGAAGAGTGAATAAAATAGAGCATTGTTGTCCAGAGAAGTGGAAATGTGTCGTTGGCTTCACAAGGTTTGCAATAAATACACAACCATACCACAATATGATAAAATAAAATAAAAATTAATAGACAACACCGTTAGCTGACAAGATTTATTTTTGTTTGTGTGTGTTTGGATGCATTCGATTTGTTCAGCCAATTCATATCATTTCAAGACATGTACTAGAACAGGGGTCTTCAACACAGGGTCCGGGACCTCTTTTTTACATCAACATCCCTTTTCTGAGGAGAACTTTAGCCATAAATAGCAAATTTGGTGTAGAGAGAATAAAGAGCAGACCAAGTAAAAAAAAAAAGAAGTTTAATCTGAAACAATTTTACACAATATAGAGGTCCCTGCTTCATCTCGCTCTCTCAGCTAGGGGGTCCTTGGCTTGAAAAACGTTGAAGACCCCTGTACTAGAAAAAAAGTGAAGATAATAAAGGAGGAAAAAAAACTCATTGCGAGGAATAGGATAGCGTACAACTGCTATGCATGTACAGTAAGTGTTCAGGCAAGTACAAGATACTGCAAAACATATTTGATCCACAGAGTGCAGCTTTTATTTTTGAACAAAACTCGTTGACCTCGATGACCTGAATTATTTATGGGGGGAGGGGGGGGGAGAGAAGCATACCTAAAAACTATGAAACAAAATGTTCCACGTACATGCAATATTGAGTCAGAATAACTGAGTACAAGTCAGAGACTAAAAGGTTAAGAAAAGTTAAAGCTCACAACGTGTCACAACATGCAAGCTTTTAGATTTGCCATTTTCAAAAGTTTTGCAATTGGAAATGTTTTGGAAATGTTTTCACATTTTCAACGATAATGACATGCCCAGAATAGGGATGCCAGGTTGAAAGTGGTTAATGTCAGTGGGGTTTCATGAATATTTAACCAATGAAAAGTATTAACAAGTTGTGACTAAATAGAAACTACATTGGAACAGAGTTTTTTCTTTCTTTTCTATTTGCGGAAAAGTAACCGTTTTGGACATACAAGGTTTCTGCCCGACAGAGACATTACGTTAATTCATAAAGGAATCCCACACACACTACAATAGCTTACAAACTTCCAAAGTTTAATACAAAGTTTTGGCCATAGAGAGGAAAAGGTTATCATTAAATTAAATATCTGCTCTCCCTATAATGCCATGAGAAGCGTTTTCAAATGGTTTGATAAGTTCCAGAAATGAGCTCACAAATAAAATATGTTGGATTTCCAAAATACAGCTGAATTCAATAAAAGATCCTCATCAGCACAGTATATCTTTCTGCAGTATATCTTCATTGGAGCAGAACCTCCTCGGGGGCAAAAAATAAATAGGAGTCTAAAAGAGCGGCAGTAAAAATACAGTGCGAAGCTTCCGACCTCCAGCATAAGGACAAACACAGGCCTCCAAACGCACGCAAAGAGCCTCTCTCAGGAGACGGTAGTTTATGTATAAGCAACACACATCCTCACGCGAGGAACTAGTTCCCCTGGGAAACTAAGCAGCCCGCCCCGCCCCCCACATCCCCCGCCTCCTCTCCTTTCCTTCAACCTGATCTCTTTCTCATCACACAGAAGATTCTTATTATTATTTCTCCCGTATCTGTCCTCTGTCAACTGTTGTCCGAGGCTAACAAAGGACGAGATTGGCAGCCTGTACAAAACATGACAAACATGAGACGGACACGGTTTAAGCCTCCTACTCCCCGCGGGGCCTGCGTTCACACGCACCATAATATCATGCCACTGCCCCCGGTCAAACCCTGTGGATCCAGAGCGCCGGGGCTGTGGGCTGGCCCCGGAGGACCCCCCACGACGCCCACCACCTCATGTCAAAACACAAGTTGGCATGACAAATGGGTGGCAAACACCTGTGCCTGTATGAGAGGGGTGTGTGTGTGTGTGTGTGTGTGTGTGTGTGTGTGTGTGTGTGTGTGTGTGTGTGTGTGTGTGTGTGTGTGTGTGTGTGTGTGTGTGTGTGTGTGTGTGTGTGTGTGTGCACGCACACACACACACACACACAACAGGGAGAGCTAGCAGCACTGGCTAAGGTGAACTCGGTGGGCTCAATGGGAAAACAAACAATGTGATTCAACGCAGTAGACAGGTCATAACCATAAAACTGCTGATTTGATCCTCGTGCCATGCTTAAATAAAGGTGTATACACGCCTGCTTTGAGGGGGTGTATGCCCGCCTGCTGTGAGGGGCTGACTGGAAAACACCAGGAATCACAACTATGAGAATGTGCTTCAGAGAGTACGTACACCAACAAACATAAAAAAAAAGGTGCCAGATAGAGGACACACACAAGACTAAAACACTGTTTAGCATTATCCCATTAGCAAAACAAAATGACATTTCAAATTCAGACAGACATCGGTCAAGTGCCCTTGAGCAAGGCACTGATTCTCAAGCCTGTGCTGCAGGTAAACCTGCACTATGATGCACCGAACACCTCAGATGAGCATTCGTACACAGGCTTTATTGCGTGCACGCAGTTTTTCATACAACTGTTCTCACCAGGAGTCTTTTTTCGGAGCACATTTGTCACATGCAGAAAGCAGCCGGTGTGAAAAGTTGTCATATTTAAAATCACATCAACACTGTTATTCACATAACCGTCTCTCTACCGTCTTAAAAGCCTCCATCAAGAGAATAAGTCATAGACGAGGGAAAGTAACATTTTACTGATTATTATTTTCCATTCTATGATGGTTGGGGCGATAATTTCTGGAGCTTTTTGGAATGGTAATATTTTGGATATTCGGTGATGCATTTTGATGCATCATTAACTTTACAGGTTAATGAAAGAACATGACTAGGCCAACTGCAGCTGACAAGGTAGGCCTACACATCAGATTCAGAATACATTTTGGGTTACAGTACACTAGTACGCCATCGTAAACGACTCTACTAAAGGTCCCGGACGGTTCTACACAAGATTTCACGGCCAAATCTGTGATAGCCCACACAAATATGAGAATACGCAAGTGGAGTGTGGAGCACTGCACGGACACGTGTTTCTTTCCACCCAGAGCTGAACATTTTGCTGATGGATTCATTAACATGGGAGTGAATGTGAACTAGCATCTGTGCGCTTATATACGCTTGCACGGCTAGTGGGTTCAGAGCATGACCTGTCTGATGAAATGCACTTACAGTGAGCTATACAGTATCTGTGCATCTACTGCAGATAACTAAAAGACACCCCGGTTTGTTAATATTATACTTGTTTTCAGCGCCATCACAGACATTTATAATGTTCTGTCCCACTCATTACCTAACCACCCTCCATGGTGCTGAAAGGTACAGTCACTAGGTGTGCTCTAAATTGTACTGCATCCTGATGATTTTTTTGTGTGTGTGTGACTGTGTGTGTATATGTGTGCATACGTGTGCATACATGTGCGGTTTGTGCGCATGCAGTGCATGAACTTGGGGTTCGTTAAGGGTCTGAAATGATGGTCACCCTAATCAATACTTTTGGGTTGTTGTCGTTTAATGGTAAATGTTCAGTTAAACGACAAGCCTTTCCGGTAGCACGACACTCAAATAATCTCATAACCTCAAAATTGTCCCGACGTGCTTTCATGTGCCTCTGTTCTCCAAAGTTTGGAGTGTGGAGCCCTTTAAAGAGCCTGACCTAATCTCTCTATTTGCCCATGGCACATTAGAGAGAGGGGAGAGAGAGAGACACACAGAGGGGGGGATCAAAGTCAAGCAGGGGGAACTGCAGGGCTCAGGGTCCCTTTGACAAATAAAGCTACTGAGAGGCACTTAAGTCCTTAATGGTCTCCTACAGATATCTGGCCTGGAAATGAAGTATACAGTGGCCTCAGTGGGGATACACACATTCACACGCATGCATGTGTATACAGTAGATGCAATAACCCACCCCCTGCCCCCCCCACACACACAAACACACATAAGCACGCACACAACTAGTACAGTGATTCATGCAAACAGACAGTGATTGATGTCGTGCCTGAACTGAAATGCTCCTTATCTTTTGGCTGGGTCTAATTCCCCTCCCACCATTATTTTGTTGGCACTGTGCAAAGACAGGTAATATGTTACGGTGGGGGTGAGAGAAATCCAGGACGTGCCGGTCCGCCCGCCATCCAATCACGCAAGGCGATAAGCGCTGCAAAGTCAACTGCCTCTTGTCATGCAACCTGCTGCCTAAAGTACCGAGCTGGGAGGAAGCGGGGAGTTGTACAAGTTATGCACTAATTGCTTTGCAACCATCACACCAGGTGCAACGGTTTTAATAACTCCCTCAGTCAAACGGCAGCTACTGGCCCACTCAAACCCTTCACTTGTTCTGTCACATACACACACAGACACGCCACAGTGTTGCACACACACACACACACACACACACGCAACACAACTTGCTCAACTGGGTAGCCAGGAGGAGCGTGCAGCGGCAGTAAAATAAACTGAAGTGGAAGCAATCCCTCAAGCATGACGAGGGGAACCACAGGGCAGAAACCAATACACGCTGGCTGGATGCGGGCCATGTGTGTCTGCAGGGGCTGGGGGCGGGTAGGGGGGTGGTGGGGGCTATTAGAGGCTGTGTACAGTCGCCCAAAGGCCCAGTCTATCACCTCCAGGGTCTAAGGTTCAATGCCTATTGTGCAGCCTTCATGTGTACATGTACTGCGTTCTTGTGCAAGACACTCGTCTACCTGCTCACTCCTTTTAGCCGCTGTGGATATTGCTTCAGTTTTCACTGTCCAACGCACCTGTGCATCCGAATGAAGTGGACGTGCAAATGTGTGAATACTTTCTTTACATTGGTTCCAGGGCTAAAATAATTTCTAAAATCTCTATGGGGAAAATGAGTGGGTTTTCTATGTGTGGCACCACAAAATGGCTGCCACTGCGATGGCCTATAGGCATACAACGCTTCGCATTGAGACGTATTGTGAGCCACCATAGCTCATAAATGAAGATTAATAATAACAGGGGAATTGATGCTGTGAACATGTTGTGCTGCTGGATGGACCAATAAACGTGTGCATGCAAACAAACATACTGTACACTTTGGCTTCTGTTACGCCATAATCACACGTAACCCATTATGACATGGAACGCATACTGTAAGTGTCACTTTAGATTTCCTTGGCTATTCAATTTTTTTTTTTTTTTTTTCAAAAAACTGTAGGATTTAGAAAACATTTTTAAGAATCGCCTCAGGTCTCAATGGGTTAATCGATTTATGTCATTGTGAACTACGTGTACCGCTTGGAGATGGAACTCAACAACAACAGGCATAATTATTTTCTACAATACTTGCTACATTTACATTTTGTAATTTACATACATCATCCTTGCTCCCATACCGACTTACAAACTTTGGCTTTGTTTCACGGTGCGCCCCAGGTTGTTTGCACAGAGGAGATTTGAGTACACACCACTGGTGCCAATCAAACTGTAGGAAAACAATGGCAGAAATAACTCCACAATAGCGTCAACTTCCAAGGATAAACTATAGCCCATTTATGCACCGCCCCCCCTCCCCTCCCCTTCTGTTGTTGTTGTTGCTGCACTGTTCTGGTGTCTGGAGTTGTTGTATGCGTTTCTAGGCAAAGGTTTTCTAGGTTAGCAGTGCTGCTGCCGTGCTCCTGCTGCTAGAGGTGATGTTTATGTAAAGGCTGCAGAGCGGCATGTTAATTACAGAGTACACAGGATGAGGATTAAGATGACAACCATGAGAAGCAGATCTACCCATCCCTGTAGGAGGGGGCGAGTGCTTCTGCAAGGCAAGCAGTTGGGCCTCGTGAAGGGGGTATAGTACTGTACTTGGTTGGTACCGTTTGACACAATTTGATTCCATTTCATTCTTAACTCACCGAGTGCCAGAATTATTTCTGGCTATGTTGTCCCAGTGCCAGAGATTTTTTCAAAGTAAAACAAAAGTGCTTAGGAAGCGAGATACAGCCTTTTTCAGTTATAAGTTAAGCAAGGAGTGGATGGAGCTGCAAATCCCCAGATAATGATATCTTGGGTTCTGAAATTTTTTTTACAAAAAAAAAACAAACAAAAACACGTCAAACACGTCATTGGCACGTTGTGCCATAGCGGTAAAACACGTGAAACACGTTAATGGCACTGCCTACCGGTCCGCTGGTCATCAAATTATTGGCTTAGGAATGCGACAAAAACAAAAAAATATCTATAACATATGTCTCCATCTATAATATATGTCTCCATGGGGTGACAAATCGATAGGGGAAAAAAAGTATTTTTTTGGGTGAACTATCCCTTTAATCATCCTCAGGTACAAGTAAAATCAGGACTACAATGGAAACAAGTCTTTTTTTTGTGTGTTATCCTTTTAGCCTTAATGTCTTACTGTACCACGTGCCGTTTACATTTCAGACCAATAAAGTATTACATTAATAAAAAAAAACACTGCCAAAGTACAGGTACAAAACTGGACAAAAACAGACAAGTCACACGGACGACATGCTTCACATAACATATCGTGGTAACAATAAAAGGCTGGTTACGTATGGTCCAAAGCGGTCAACTGGTTTAGTAAGTAACATTCCTGTGCTTTTCACATGGGGCAAGAAGGTATCAGTGGGTACAGCGATCATCCTTTGATGATAAAGCTAGCTAGTTTGAGCTCAGCTACTGTTAATGTGACTCCAGCTATATGCAAAAAGACACTGACCCTTGGGATTCTTAGTGGAGAACAGCATGATTTAGCTGCTTCAAATATAGAATGCAGAATGCGGAGTTAATATGAATTCACAGACTCAACTGGACTGCCTAACGAGCACCTTCACAAAACTGTAATTACTTTCCACAAGACCCCCACCGCACGCACACACACCCTCAGGAGCGGTTTAAAGACCTAAAGGCTGACTTATTGTTCTCATACCCCCGGAGTCCAGTAGCCAGGCTAGCGTGCCATTCCCTTATCTTGTGCCTGTTTTAACCAGTTATGTAATACTTGCTCTTGAAGTATGCGGAGGGAACGGGCTCAGGGCCTTCCCCGTTTGCCGAGTTGCATTAAGGACCTGAAGAACAAAGGTCAGTGCTGTGCTAAACAGTAACAACAGGGTCCCCCCCACCCACCCACTTCTTCAACTGTCAAACTGCTTACAGCACTCGTACGCACGATAGCCTGGTTTCGGAAGCACCAAAAAACCTAACTGATCTTTTAATGCACTACATACAGTAGCTGGAATAACTTTCACAAAACAACCGTTGTTCATTGCACCCGTCAACCATGTCAATTGTCAAAGTCTCTGACTTACAGTACCTTTTATATTCTTTTCTTTCTACAATTTTCTTATAGTGTGAACCAGGCCGGGAGGCACGATGATGTTTTAGGCAGCCCCCTGTCCGTGTCGGTCTGTCTGTGCGTGACTAATTAAGGAAACCGCTAGACCGATCAGCACCAAACCATTCGTTGACACTGCCAGTAGGCCAAGGAATACACTGCACCCCAAACTCAGCCTTATTGTGGCGCTATACCAGCCTGCTTTACAATTTCGCCGAAAACTCTTGAACTGTAGATCATGCAATCAAAATGTCTGCCACAACCATTTCCTGAAAAAAGAAAAAAAAAACTATTTCTACCATTCCTCCAGATTTTGTCCAAAACTCACAAATACTAAATAAATAAATAATAGCATACTCTCTTATGCTAAACATGCATCATAGGCATCCCGATTTTCCATATTGCATTCCAATAGGCTAGAATTTGCTTCCAAAGCGTGCGAGAGGGCCCTATTTTACAAAGAATACACAAAAACCCATGAACGCATCCTCCGATCAACCCACATTAATATGAGTTCTACACAACTCTGAGCCAAAAGCGATTTCACTTTGACCCATAGGGGGGCACCACAAATACTAGACATGTATTGCAGGAAAAAAAGGTGGTCTACACTGCTGTCCCTGCGGGCTAGCAGGACATGATGGGTGTGTCTGACCTTAGGGAGAGGGTAGTAGCGATTAGAAGGAAAGGGTGAGGCTATACCTCTCAAATCTTGCCTGGGCCTGTGTTGACCGACCCTGTATCTCTCCATCGTAGACCGAAGGGCATCGCTGAAAATGTCCTCACAGTTTGATTACTATGGCAATTTTACGCCACTATTTTTTCTGAGGTCTGTCATTGGATTGAAGCAACGTCCGCAGGCTCACACATACTCAAAGATAGATCACATAGAGGCAGTCGTTATGGATTCAAATTGGATTGATGGGTCGTTTTAAATTCCATTTGGTCCAGCACCTCAACACTGTAAAATTCCAATAGTGTAAAAGTTGCCAATTTTTCCACTGTAAAAACCTGAGGGTCAATTTAACCAACTTTAAAAAGGAAAATGTTTCTAGGTCAGTGCGTTACAATTTTAAAGAGGCAATGCTACAGGCCTATTACCCCTAGATATACGGTTTGAAGATCAAACCAGAAACCCCAATTCAAAGCTCCAAAGTTCTGAATCGTGGATCCATCTTCCTATGCCGCTATAGATTATTACGTTTTTCACTCCAACTCTCATCAAAAAAGTATCAAATACAACCAGTAACGGGTTAACTAATGTAGGCGGGACCAATTGGCGGTGGGTGATAGCAGAGTCCTCGATTGGCTCAGAGAGGCTGTTCACTTGACTTGAATGTTAAATTACGCACATACGTGTCATCCACAGAGAAATGCTGGCTAGACACAATATTTCAACTGAACCGAACAGCATATTGAATGACGTTATAGAAGTTATCAACCACATCAAAGCACACTCCCTTAACTAGCGTATGTTTGAGCAACTTGGTGAGGAAATGGACGCAGTGCTCGTCCATTTCGTCCAACTCCTTCTCTTACACACTGAAGTCAGATGGCTATCCAGGGGTAGATCGCTGACAAGTTACGACTTATGTGAATTATTTTGGGAAAAAAGTCCCCGCTGACAGTGGCAGCACATTTCAATGATGAGAAAAGGGAATTTTCCATACAAGCTACAACGATGTGCTGTTAATAAAATATTGCCATAAGAATAGAGAAGACACAAAGGAAAGGGTCATAACAGGACAACAATATAAAATATCCCTGTTATGCAAGCATAAGGATAGTTAAGTCTTATATAGATGGTGGGTTCATTTCTCTCTTTTTTTTTATAGGCTAATTTAATTCGGGTGTAAGATGCTTCCATCTTACACCCGAATTTATTACATTTCCCATTTTCAGTAATACAGCAAAAGGTAAACTAAATTGCTTTAATCACGCTCATGTGAATCCATAGATACAAATTTGTAAAGCTTGAAACAAACCAAATGAAAACAGTGGAGTCTGCAAGCAGATAAGCTTTAAGCCTAAGCCCGGCCTGAGCAAGCCTAACTCAACTGGTACTGTCAAATTTAAAACCCGAACCCAACATTTTATTATTCAGATATCCTAAAACAGATCCCCTGACTTTGGTCAGATGCCCGTCCTGACCGTCCCTCTCGCTTGCTCTTCCTCACAAGAGTGCCTGGACAGAAAGATATAGAATAGATTAATCCCTACTCCTAGGGGTGTTTTTTTGTGAAATTTGTCCTCTGCATTTACCCATCCTATAACTACTAGGAGCAATTAGGGGTTAAGAGTCTTGCTCAGGGACTGGCCTCGAAGCTGGGACAACCAGGGAATCTGGCTTCCCAGGCAGGCTCACTAACCGGACGGACGGACGGACGCACGGGCGCACACACACACGTTACATCTTTGACTAAGTTTAGCCTAGACACCACGCCCACCAGTAGAATGATAAACCATTTGTCTTTCTTGTTAGTAATTAACTATATAGTTAACAGTACGGCATGGTTAGGATGGAGATGAGGGCATGGTGACCCAGCAGAACAGAACACCAGTAGCTTATGGTCATAAATAATTTGCATTGCTTGTTAGTAATTCCTTTCAACCACGGAAACGTCACCCACTGATGGACTTGCTAAGCCTAACGTTACCAGGCTGGTCACACTTTTCTAACTAACTTGAGTAGTAGTACACATCTTGAAATCCAGAAAATAAGAATAAATCCTTCCCAGGACCATTCACGATTTTGAGAAGCTTGCTCTTTCCAAGGGCTCTCCCTCTCACTTCCCACCTGGCTGGCATTGCATCAAATAGGCCTAACATTACTTGCAACAAATCACACACACACACACACACACACACACACACACACACACACACACACACACACACACACACACACACACACACACACACACACACACACACACACACACACACACACACACACACACACACACACACACTTGAATAACTAACCCAAACCCACCGAAGTGAAGGCTACGTGAAAAGCTGGCCTGAAATCCAATACATTTTGGAACAGATAGAACGAAGCAACCAGGTGCTCACCGGCGGAGACGTAAAAGTCAAAAGAGTAAAAACAGTAGAGTTGCACCGATACCGATACGGTATCGGTATCGGCTACCGATATGACTTATTTCACGTATCGGATATCGGACATGACATAATCGATCCACGTTCCGATAAAAAAAAGTTTAAAAAAAAAGGAGTTTTTTTTTTAAAAGTTTTTTTTTTTAAAGTTAAAAAAAAAATCTCTGGTTTATAAATATATATAATATAATCACGCAATTGTAAGACCATAACCAAACGTTTTAGCAAATTACTATTAGATAAAACGATCCTGCAAACTTTTTTTCGCCGCTTCTCCAGTCTTTTCTGACGGCCCTCACAGCATGTGAAGACTGTAGACTGAATACCAAAACGCTCGTCCCAAAACACAGTAGCCCCAGCAAAATATGCCTAAACGCCCTAAACGTAACCTCAGTAAAACGGTGCAAAAACCTAACCTTATCCCTAAACTTAACCTCAGTAATGTATGCCTAACCCTAAACGTATGTATAACCTTATCCCCAGTAAAACAAATACAAGAACCACTGGTCCGTGAAAAAACAATGGGGCCATGAGTTTTGGTGCGGGGCTTCCATTTACCTACAGACACGCAGTAGCCCCGCTCAGGGAAGTGTTTTCGTCTGGTGGAGCGTGGAAGCTCCGTTCCGTCAGCAGAAATTGGACTTCCGGTTTTCGAGCTAGCAGAAATAAGGGTTCCGGTTGCCTTCAAAATAAGAGCGTACATTTTTTATGTTTTTTAAAAGACACAAATCTAATTTAAAAATACATTTATGATGTATGCCTTTTAAATGGCTCATACTAAAACACTTCTAAGTGGCAAGTTTAAAAAAGAAAGACACAATTGTATTTAAAAAATACATTTATGATGTACATTATGTCTTTTTAAATGGCTTATACTAGATCACTTCTAAGTGCCAGGTTGTTCCAGTTTGAAATTGGCTATTGACCCCCATTAAATGTGCACTTAGCACTGTTTTGCACTTTAACTGGATATTGATTTGTGTGTGTTACATATATGTATTGTTTTTGTATTGTTTGTCCATTGTTGTAATAATGATGACTCTAGGCCAGGTCACTCTTGGAAAATGATGATGATATAATATTGTTTATTGCAGAAGCAAATAAACAATGATAAAAGAGACCACAAAATATGCTACAAATAATAATAGTAGATAGTGCAAGCGAGATAAAAAAAAAGAGAAGAATTTGGGGTTTATAAAGTTGATCTCACGTATTTAAAAACTAAAATACAATACAAATACAAAAGTAATCAGAAAAAAAATATTACAAATTTATATTATTTAACAACATATATACAACATGGAAACACAGCATAAAAAAAGATAGAGAAATATTAGTACATTTTTAGTGTGTGTGTGTGTGTGTGTGTGTGTGTGTGTGTGTGTGTGTGTGTGTGTGTGTACTTCTCCATAACTGAGCGCCCCTAAACTTGATAGAAAATGGATACAGACCAGTAGAGAATATTGGTGAACATTTGAGAGATAATTTGTAAAAAAAAAAGAAAGTGGCAGGCCGCCCAGTGCGGCCTGACGTAAGAAAAGTGCCAATTTCAGACAATACTGGACACTGGACAGGAGACGGCTGTTGGCGCCAGCACTTTTGACATACGCACACGTTCAGGGAGACCCCCTCTACAACGCCACACTCTCCGCTAAGCCAGACAGGTTTATTTGGAAAAATGGCGGGCCGTCCAGTGAGGTCAGGGGTCAGAAAACAGCCATTTTTAGTGCATAGACTTCACAAATTGGGCGCTGGACACGAGACAGCTATTTGTGGCAGCACTTGTGACATACGCACGCGTTCAGGGAGACCCCCTCTACAACGCCACACTCTCCGCTAAGCCAGACAGGTGTATTTGGAAAAGTGGCGGGCCGTCCAGTGAGGTCAGGGGGCAGAAAACAGCCATTTTTAGTGCATAGACTTCACAAATTGGGCGCTGGACACGAGACAGCTATTTGTGGCGGCACTTGTGACATACGCACGCGTTCAGGGAGACCCCCTCTACAACGCCACACTCTCCGCTAAGCCAGACAGGTGTATTTGGAAAAGTGGCGGGCCGTCCAGTGAGGTCAGGGGGCAGAAAACAGCCATTTTTAGTGCATAGACTTCACAAATTGGGCGCTGGACACGAGACAGCTATTTGTGGCGGCACTTGTGACATACGCACGCGTTCAGGGAGACCCCCTCTACAACGCCACACTCTCCGCTAAGCCAGACAGGTGTATTTGGAAAAATGGCGGGCCGTCCAGTGAGGTCAGGGGTCAGAAAACAGCCATTTTTAGTGCATAGACTTCACAAATTGGGCGCTGGACACGAGACAGCTATTTGTGGCGGCACTTGTGACATACGCACGCGTTCAGGGAGACCCCCTCTACAACGCCACACTCTCCGCTAAGCCAGACAGGTGTATTTGGAAAAATGGCGGGCCGTCCAGTGAGGTCAGGGGTCAGAAAACAGCCATTTTTAGTGCATAGACTTCACAAATTGGGCGCTGGACACGAGACAGGAATTTGTGGCGGCACTTGTGACATACGCACGCGTTCAGGGAGACCCCCTCTACAACGCCACACTCTCCGCTAAGCCAGACAGGTGTATTTGGAAAAGTGGCGGGCCGTCCAGTGAGGTCAGGGGTCAGAAAACAGCCATTTTTAGTGCATAGACTTCACAAATTGGGCGCTGGACACGAGACAGGTATTTGTGGCGGCACTTGTGACATACGCACGCGTTCAGGGAGACCCCCTCTACAACGCCACACTCTCCGCTAAGCCAGACAGGTGTATTTGGAAAAGTGGCGGGCCGTCCAGTGAGGTCAGGGGTCAGAAAACAGCCATTTTTAGTGCATAGACTTCACAAATTGGGCGCTGGACACGAGACAGCTATTTGTGGCGGCACTTGTGACATACGCACGCGTTCAGGGAGACCCCTTCTACAACGCCACACTCTCCGCTAAGCCAGACAGGTGTATTTGGAAAAGTGGCGGGCCGTCCAGTGAGGTCAGGGGGCAGAAAACAGCCATTTTTAGTGCATAGACTTCACAAATTGGGCGCTGGACACGAGACAGCTATTTGTGGCGGCACTTGTGACATACGCACGCGTTCAGGGAGACCCCCTCTACAACGCCACACTCTCCGCTAAGCCAGACAGGTGTATTTGGAAAAATGGCGGGCCGTCCAGTGAGGTCAGGGGTCAGAAAACAGCCATTTTTAGTGCATAGACTTCACAAATTGGGCGCTGGACACGAGACAGCTATTTGTGGCGGCACTTGTGACATACGCACGCGTTCAGGGAGACCCCCTCTACAACGCCACACTCTCCGCTAAGCCAGACAGGTGTATTTGGAAAAATGGCGGGCCGTCCAGTGAGGTCAGGGGTCAGAAAACAGCCATTTTTAGTGCATAGACTTCACAAATTGGGCGCTGGACACGAGACAGCTATTTGCCGTGGCACTTACTATTACTTACTTACAATTATAACAATCTGTTCTTGCTTACAATTGGCCGCTGATCATTCAGGCTACAGTCACAATTTAACACAAAAAAATGTAGATTAATATCACAGACTGAGGTTACCTGTTGTTGTTTTTATTTCGTTTTAGTCATAGTCTTTTGAATAACATTTAATTTAGTTTTATTTTATTCACCTTAAATGTTTGTTTTAGTGTAGTTTTAGTCGACTAAATATAATACGATTTTAGTCGACTAAATCTACAGTTGATTTTGTCGTCAAAAATGTATTTTGGCAGGCCTTGATGGCGTCGTAATGCTACATTTTACACTTGGTTGCATGCTGAAATTAGCCAATCTACTGCTGTGACTTCACCTATCAAATTAAATAAAATACCTTTTAAAAAGTTCTATTGATGTCACCTCCTTATGACTCCATAATAAATCAAACCTACTCATTGGCTTTTTGGAAGAGGATGCAAGTCCCAGGAAGTGCCACAGAATATCATCAGGAAGTTTTAAAGCATCTTCTGTGTATACAGTACTGTTGCGTTGACCAGTTATTGATAGATATGTGTGGATACTCCCACAAAACAGACATGGCTATGGACAAGCCTTGCTTCTATTTCAGTTTCCCAGTTTGACATCAGTATAACATTTCAATACCATTATAAGGCACACACCAACATCTCGTTCTGTGTCTCTCTCCGTTCCTGAGATATGACTGATGTAACATTGACTGTGACTATGATTGTGACCTTGAGCCATTTTTATAGGGCAGCCTAGAGATCATTTCTACCAAGTTCCATGAAAATCTGAAACTCTCTTCTATCAGGTAATGGATGTGGAGCCATTTCAAAATGTGTGACATTTTCAAAGAGAACTCCGGAACTAATCTGAACAAGAATCAATAGGGATTTATTTGTCACTTACTCAATACAGGTACAAGCAGTGAAATGTTTGGGGCTGTTTCTACAGAGACTGTGCTAACACAACCAATATCTTTTTAGAATTATAGATAACAGAAATAAAATGAAAGTACAGATGGAATGGCATGTATGATAAACCTCTTAAAACATGTATGATAATCTGTAGCAGCAGTGGCAAATGTGCAAAAATACAAGATAGCAACGCATTGCAGGCTTGCAGGCTTATGCAAAGGCTAAAATGTAATTAGATACCATGTTATGTAGACAGATGCCAGGCCATTGTTGACCTGGCATCCTATAGTTTCAATAGTTTCAATGTAGAGATTATAGATTTTTTGGGGGGATAGGGAGCTGTTAGACTGATGATTCTTGGTTTACATACAGTATGATCCTAGATTACTATTTCTATGCATTTGATGTATTACCTTGCTTACTGTAAATCGCTCTGGATTAAGAGCGTCTGCTAAATGCCTAAATGCCTAAATTGTAAATCACATTGTGAGCTTGTACAGTATATCGCCTATTTTAACTATTTTAAAATAGTCCCAGTCCCACACGTACAGTCCCAGTCGGCAAAGTGTCACCTGGTACTATAGTACCAGGTGACCAATTGACACTTATTTGCACAATGTTATTTGCACAATGCACTGACAGACACATCTAAGAACTCTCAAACCCATAGAATCACTTTACAAACAGACATTAAAAACACTTGATCAAAAACCCAACCGTTACCACCATTGCCGTATAGTTCAAAAGTATAATTTATTTAATTTTGATAGCTTTAAACATTTTGCAGATGCCTGTCTCATTTTTAAGGTTTTAAATGGGCTTGCACCTCCACCACTAAAACAGTTCATAGAGCGAAGGGAGAGTGGTGACAGATCAACAAGGGCAACTACCAGAGGAGACTGTGAGGTACCATTCAGACGGAGTGTGTTGGTAAAACAGTCTTCTCTGTTAGAGCCCCCCATCACTGGAACAGTCTTCCTACCGAAGTAAGAGAGACCAACAACTTTCTAACCTTCAAATTCAACCTTAAAAGATGGCTAAAAGCTAACCAAATTTGTAATCATGAGTAAATTTCGCCTCCATTAATCACTGACGTGTCTCCTCCTATTTTACTGTATTGTACTATGTCTACTTGTTTTGTATAGTTGACAATGTCTCTTTTTGTATGGATAACTATACCACTTTTTTAACAGCCTGCCCAGGGACTACAGATGAAAATTAGCCAACTCTGGCTCATTTACATGGACGTGAATAACTGACATGTTGATCAATGTGCATTGTCCCTGTTAAATAAATAAATATAAATAAATGTGCACTGACAAGTGATTCTGACGTATATCTGCATGCTAATCGTCTATTTTCACTATTTCAAAAACATGTTTTTAAGGGGGGGTCTGAAAATGGCTGTTTTCTGACCCCTGACCTCACTGGACGGCCCGCCACTTTTCCAAATACACCTGTCTGGCTTAGCGGAGAGTGTGGCGTTGTAGAGGGGGTCTCCCTGAACGCGTGCGTATGTCACAAGTGCCGCCACAAATTCCTGTCTCGTGTCCAGCGCCCAATTTGTGAAGTCTATGCACTAAAAATGGCTGTTTTCTGACCCCTGACCTCACTGGACGGCCCGCCACTTTTCCGAATACACCTGTCTGGCTTAGCGGAGAGTGTGGCGTTGTAGAGGGGGTCTCCCTGAACGCGTGCGTATGTCACAAGTGCCGCCACAAATTCCTGTCTCGTGTCCAGCGCCCAATTTGTGAAGTCTATGCACTAAAAATGGCTGTTTTCTGACCCCTGACCTCACTGGACGGCCCGCCACTTTTCCAAATACACCTGTCTGGCTTAGCGGAGAGTGTGGCGTTGTAGAGGGGGTCTCCCTGAACGCGTGCGTATGTCACAAGTGCCGCCACAAATTCCTGTCTCGTGTCCAGCGCCCAATTTGTGAAGTCTATGCACTAAAAATGGCTGTTTTCTGACCCCTGACCTCACTGGACGGCCCGCCATTTTTCCAAATACACCTGTCTGGCTTAGCGGAGAGTGTGGCGTTGTAGAGGGGGTCTCCCTGAACGCGTGCGTATGTCACAAGTGCCGCCACAAATTCCTGTCTCGTGTCCAGCGCCCAATTTGTGAAGTCTATGCACTAAAAATGGCTGTTTTCTGACCCCTGACCTCACTGGACGGCCCGCCACTTTTCCAAATACACCTGTCTGGCTTAGCGGAGAGTGTGGCGTTGTAGAGGGGGTCTCCCTGAACGCGTGCGTATGTCACAAGTGCCGCCACAAATTCCTGTCTCGTGTCCAGCGCCCAATTTGTGAAGTCTATGCACTAAAAATGGCTGTTTTCTGACCCCTGACCTCACTGGACGGCCCGCCATTTTTCCAAATACACCTGTCTGGCTTAGCGGAGAGTGTGGCGTTGTAGAGGGGGTCTCCCTGAACGCGTGCGTATGTCACAAGGGCCGCCACAAATTCCTGTCTCGTGTCCAGCGCCCAATTTGTGAAGTCTATGCACTAAAAATGGCTGTTTTCTGACCCCTGACCTCACTGGACGGCCCGCCACTTTTCCAAATACACCTGTCTGGCTTAGCGGAGAGTGTGGCGTTGTAGAGGGGGTCTCCCTGAACGCGTGCGTATGTCACAAGTGCCGCCACAAATACCTGTCTCGTGTCCAGCGCCCAATTTGTGAAGTCTATGCACTAAAAATGGCTGTTTTCTGACCCCTGACCTCACTGGACGGCCCGCCACTTTTCCAAATACACCTGTCTGGCTTAGCGGAGAGTGTGGCGTTGTAGAGGGGGTCTCCCTGAACGCGTGCGTATGTCACAAGTGCCGCCACAAATTCCTGTCTCGTGTCCAGCGCCCAATTTGTGAAGTCTATGCACTAAAAATGGCTGTTTTCTGACCCCTGACCTCACTGGACGGCCCGCCATTTTTCCAAATACACCTGTCTGGCTTAGCGGAGAGTGTGGCGTTGTAGAGGGGGTCTCCCTGAACGCGTGCGTATGTCACAAGTGCCGCCACAAATTCCTGTCTCGTGTCCAGCGCCCAATTTGTGAAGTCTATGCACTAAAAATGGCTGTTTTCTGACCCCTGACCTCACTGGACGGCCCGCCACTTTTCCAAATACACCTGTCTGGCTTAGCGGAGAGTGTGGCGTTGTAGAGGGGGTCTCCCTGAACGCGTGCGTATGTCACAAGTGCCGCCACAAATTCCTGTCTCGTGTCCAGCGCCCAATTTGTGAAGTCTATGCACTAAAAATGGCTGTTTTCTGACCCCTGACCTCACTGGACGGCCCGCCATTTTTCCAAATACACCTGTCTGGCTTAGCGGAGAGTGTGGCGTTGTAGAGGGGGTCTCCCTGAACGCGTGCGTATGTCACAAGTGCCGCCACAAATTCCTGTCTCGTGTCCAGCGCCCAATTTGTGAAGTCTATGCACTAAAAATGGCTGTTTTCTGCCCCCTGAGCTCACTGGACGGCCCGCCACTTTTCCAAATACACCTGTCTGGCTTAGCGGAGAGTGTGGCGTTGTAGAGGGGGTCTCCCTGAACGCGTGCGTATGTCACAAGTGCCGCCACAAATTCCTGTCTCGTGTCCAGCGCCCAATTTGTGAAGTCTATGCACTCCCGTGAACAGCATTTATCCATTTAGATACATTTTTTATGTTATTAAAACAGTTAAACACTTTTTTTATTACAAATATACATAATATGTGTTTTCTAGCTTTGTTTAAATGCTTAATTTATAGTTTTAATGTGCAAATGAACCGTTTTTCAATGGTTTTCAATGGTTTCTTTTTACTCTAGACGGTACTCTTATTCTGAAGAGATCGTCAACCGGAAGTCTTATTTCTGCTCCGTTATTTCTGCTGACGGAACACAGCTGAGCGTAGAGACGGCACAAAGTAAACATGTCCTCTGTTGTTGATAATGTTGGCTTTCGCAGCCTGATCGAACACCTTGAGCCAAAATATAATATCCCCTCCAGGAAATACATATCAGAGACTGCTTTACCAGATCTATACGACAGAGTGTCGTCGCGGTTAGCAGCTAGTTAAAAGATGTTAAAACTATGAGTTTCACTACTGACATCTGGTCCTCTGCCGTTAGCCCAATGTCGCTAATAACACCTCTCATAGACTTTCATTATATTTTTGGGCGACGTCGCCCAGAGTTGCCCGCTGTTAAAACGTACCGTCACCGTACATTGGGTGAGTGCGGAGAATTATGCTTTTAACAGCGTGGTGCTGCAGGTTAAAGAGTGCAGGGGCTCACACACCAGCGAGTTGATTAAAACCACAATGAAAGAGATGCTGGATAACTGGAAGATCCCGCTGGCTAAACATGTGGTTTTGAGAGAGAACGCCAGTAACATGAAAAAGGCGATGGATGAGGTGCCTGTTGATAGTTTGGGCTACTAAGCAGGACACAAAACGTCTTCAGCAAGACTGAACGTCTTGCTGAAGACGTTTTGTGTCCTGCTTTAGCTCTAATAGCTCATCTATATGATTAAAAAGCCTACTATGATAAAAAAAAAAAGCCTACTGGAACAGAAACGAGCCCTCTGTGCATGATATCAAGCGGACCACAACCTGCCAGCAACACTGTCTGCCAACGAGTGGTCATTGTTGGAAAAAACAGTGACAGTACTGGAACCCTTTTTAAAAAAAATGTTTTTTAATTGTTATTGCACTTTCAAATATTCTGTTAAAAAAATGAGTAGCCACTTTTTTTTTGCATTTGCCAATTAAATATTTGCACTGCCAGGCACTTGTTTAACTTTAAAAAGCCACGATGAGATGTGGTTGCCTTGTTTACAGTGGTTGCTGCTGCATTACAACAGACCTACAGTATTTTTTTTATTTTGTGTTTAATACAATTTTAATTAGCAGCTAAGTATGCACATTGTTTTAATTTATTATTTGTAGGTATTTTCTTTTGGTGATAGATCATAGTGTATTTGTTTTTTTTCTACTGTTATTGTACTTTAAAATATTCAGTAATAAATGTCTTTAATTGAAAGGTAATGCATTTTTTTAGGGATGTTCGATATTATCGGCCTCCCGATATTATCGGCCGATATTAGCATAAAAATCGATATCGGAAAATATCGGTATCGGTTTTTGAATTTAAGCTTACCCTAATCACAATAATCCCCGCATATATCGGTATCGGTTGATATCGGTATCGGTAATTAAGAGTTTGACAATATCGGTATATCGGTTATCGGTAAAAAAGCCAATATCGGACAACCCTAATTTTTTTTTTGTATTTAAAGTTTTGCTCGGATATCGGCATATATATCGGATATCGAAAAATATCCTAATTGATATATCGGATCGGATCGGAATTGAAAAAACCTGTATCGGTGCATCTCTAAAAAACAGTAAAACGTGCTCCTGGATCAGACGGGATAAGACCTCAGATAAAAAAATGTGAGATCCGGGCACTCGAGGTTAAAAGAGAGAACAGCCTTTATTTAATACACCAACATGTTTCGACCAAAAGCAGTCTTCATCAGGGCCAAATGAAATATATTTTTGGGACGCATACCCAAAATGCATCAGGTCGCAGACCTCTAGCAGGGGTCCTTTAGGACTGAACATAGCCGTGTGTGTGTGCGCGCACGTGCCTTACTGTGCAGACACACCTACTATGTATGAATGCACGCTAATATTGTTTGAGTGTGTTCACACACACACATGCACTTTTGTGTGTGTGAAATGTGCATGTGTACTACAACGTGCGAGTGTGTCCTTACCTGTACAGTACTCCTTGCCTCTGTGCTGGGGCACGGTAATCTGCCGATAGACCACGGGTTTGCCCGCCAGAATGTTCTCGTCGTGGCGGTAGCGGGCAGGGGTCCGCTCGTTTGGCGTGCTGCGTGGGCGTGCCCCGTTGGCGTTGCTGCTCTGATCCGCCTCGTCGATCTCGGAGAACACGGCGGCTTTGTCGAACAGGGCGAGGTTCCCCTCAAAGTCAAAGTCCTCGTCCAGGTCCTCGAACCCGGCGTCTCCGAAGCACTCGTAATTCTTGGGCCTTGCGTGGGTGCTGCCGCCGTTCCTCACGCCGTTCTTCTTGGCCGTGGCCTGTGCCGCCGTTCCTCGGCCAGTAGAGGAACCTGCATGAAAGAACACATAACTGAGGTGTTGGGAGTCTTGGGACTAGAACCCGACCAATGCTCGATTTTTGGGTCCAATGCCAATATTGATTTTGGAGGGTTCTCAAGACCACCGATGTTTTGAACAATCTACTTGGCCAAAACGAGCAACATGTTCTAATACATTTCAAAAACAGATTAGACTAATGTTTATATTTTTAAACAAAATAAAATAACTTTTTATTTAACCACTTAAGGCCCTATTATTTTTATTAAAATTATAATAATATTCTTCAAATATACACAGTCTATAAGCTCACAATGTGTGCCGTTGCAATGCATTTTGACCTTATAGAGACACTATTTTTGACAAATATTGGATTATTATTAATTAGGGTTAGGGAATGGGGATGCCAGATGGAAACTTCTTTTAAGTGGTAAGCTGCATAATTGCGCAGCTCTGAAAATGTCAAAGGGGATTTGAGTGAGTATAATGCTCTGCTCCTCACTATGAATGACCTGATCTACTCCAGCAGCTCTGCTCAGTGCACAGCAGAAGACTTGGGCAACTCCCAGGTAGGGAGGGGAACAACACTCAAACTCATCCATTTAAATCAATTATTTAAAAAAGAAATGATTTTAATTCATTTTCAAAAATAGGGAAAATATCAGATCTAGAAGCTCACAATGTGTTAAAGGAGACATCCGGTCATTTTAAGTGTTATGTTTGATGTGCGGTTGCCTGTTTCTCTCCCGACCTGGCAACCTGGGGCTGCCATGCAGAGAGATAAGCAGCCCCAGCATTAGCTCGTTCTGTTATTAGCCGTTAGCTTCTCGGAGTTTTAGCGCCTGTTACATTATCATGGGACTCAACAATGAGTACTAGAAGCAAAAAAACAGACTTTGCATTTGTTAAAAAAGGCGAATTTGGGCTATCCAGCATCCTACTATCATGCCAACGGTGGGGGTCGATAGGGGGATTTGTGGAGTCACGCGATTTTCATTTCTACGTCGGTAAGTGATTTGACGCACATCAAACATAACACTTAAAATGACCGGATGTCTCCTTTAAGTGCCATTTTCCCTATCTTTGCAAGGCACTGTTATACAATGGCTATAATGTTATACATGGCTTGACAAGTGGTTAATCAGACTACTTATATATATTTTTTCAATCCATATTTTTTATTTTGGACAATTTGTTTATATATAAAAAAGTTCAAAGACGATTATTTAAAAAAAACATGCTTCTCAATTATTTGATTAATCAAAAAAGTAATTCTTATAAATCGCGAAAAAGACAATGGATAGGACATGCTGTATTTTATTTGGAAATAATTCTAAGCCATGTAAATAAGGTTACCATATGTAGGAGGAAAATGTTTTATAAAGCTGCAGTGAGCCACCTAAACTGCCCCTTATTCCTTTGGGTCCCCACTTGGCATCTTGGTTGCATTTTACTTTCTCATCTTGGTGGTCATATCAATAGTGGAGCGGCTAAATGCTTTTTATTGGCAGAATCTTTCAGTTGATGATAAAAGCGTGAAAATTGGCATGAGCAGTCTCCATGGGTCACTTGACAAGAAAATTGTCCGAGGCAGTTGTAATTTCAAGATGGCGGCCATTTTTCAAGATGGCCGATACCTTAGTGAGCAGTTAAGTGATATGATGGTTTATTTGGTGATACAAGCATGAAAATTGGCATGAATAGTCTCTGTGGGTCACTTGACAATAGGCCACCCACAGCTACTTCACATTTCAACATGGCGGCCATTTTTCAAGATGGCCAGCACTTAAGTGGAGCATTTAAGTTATATAATGGTTCATTTGGTGATACAAGCATGAACATTGGCATGAGCAGTCTCTGTGGGTCACTTGACAATAAGCCACCCACAGCTACTTGAAATTTCAAGATGGCGGCCATTTTTCAAGATGGCCACCACCTTAGTGGAGCAGTTAAGCTTAAGATACAAGCATGAAAATTGCCATGAGCCGTCTCAAAAGGTCATTTGACAAGAAACCCCACAACCACCGCTTGAAATTTCAAGATGACTGCCGCCCGCCATGTGGATCTTTAAATGATACCTTTTCTCATAGAAATGTATTGGGTTCCTCAAAAAGCTCTGTCAAGAGAGGTTGTTTGACTGTGTTTTGTCTGACTACTCGCCCACGACCTGTCCAGTTTGGTAAAACCTGTCAGGAGTTGCCTCCCACCGGCATAGCTCTCAGGGTTCACTGAGGTACACAAGCTCCCTTACCACGACAAGGTAACAGTCACAAGGGCGGATTTATTTTTTATTTTTTAACTAACAGCCATTACATGTGTCAAATAAATACTAAGAAATGGGGAAACAAAAAATATGACTAATAAATGAGCACAGTTGTGGTGCTGATTAGCACAGTTGTGGTGCTGAACGGACAGTGCTCCAAAATTATAATTGAGCAATGGCTAATACTGAATGGCAGTAGCCACGGAACCATGACAAACTATACTAAGGAACTAAACTGAAAATATGCTTCACCGTTACGTATGGCAGTGGAAGGCAGTGGAAGCAATGTTACAAAGTAACAACTGAAAATTACACACTAATAGACTGGTGACAAAGTAAAACATGATGCACTGATGTGGCGAGGGGAAGCCGAGCCATAGGCTTACACTTGAAAACACAGAGGACAACGGGGAATAACTCTGGCAAAATAAACATGCAAATAGGTTCTAGCAGGGGCAACTATATAGGCATGTGCAACTGAGTCCATATCTGAAGCACTTACTGTACACCTTCCAGTACATGCCTTGGTGCACCCACATTTGGTCAACTCCCAACAACTCTCCGCAATAGGTGGAAGTGGAGTCCAGAAGACTTTCCACTTCTCGTCCTGTTCCACCCATCCCCAGTCAGATGGCTCGGCATTTGTGGATGTCCCTTCAATGCCTGTCCCCACACGTATCCAGCCTCATAAGAAGCACGTTTGGCATGCTCTTTGAGTGCTGCTTGAGTTGGTGGGATCAAGTCATAATGTCTTTGCTTTCTGGCAAAGAGATCAAGATGTAGATGCTCTCTTTTGGGCCCTTTCCAGCTCTGTGATGTTGAACCTAAGTTTACAGCTTAAATTATATTTTGCTCTGTTTCTTGTCAATGTGCTTTCTATGCCATCACCTTCATCTAGTCAGGTTAGACTAAGTAAGATAGGTAGAGCATTGATCTTATGAAATAATGGAACATTTCTTGCAATGGTATCATAACCAGTACGATCGTGCTCTCTGTTGAATAAACTCGGCTGAATGAGTTTTTCCTTGGTGACCTGCTGACAAATGAAACATCTGTCCCAGTTAGTTTTCTCAACTGTTATGATGGCTTCTGCCATGTCTGCAGCATAGGCAGAGGCCGAGGGTTTATCCTTTTACCACCTTTTACCAAGCACTTTGATGTATGGGATACAACTAAGTTCGTGCCTTAACCCTACACCTAGTCCGATCGTTCATCCAATGCCATTTAAATCCTGTGCGATCTGTACACCATCCGGTTAACTAAAACCCCATTAACCTTGGCTCGGCTCTCCCGCGCTGGCACAACCTGTCAATTCAGGTGCGGCTATCTAATTTTTTTGGGGTAAATTAGACAGCATTTGGGGTACTAACTTTCAATTAGCTGACATTGAACCCCACTCTGAGTTTAACAGCAGTGATATATCACCAGTGTGCCCTGGTAGTGCGGATATTCACTCTTATCTAATCTATCTATGATCAACAAATCAACACAACTGTATTGTGATGTGTTAAAAGTTGTTCTTTAGCATAATAACAATAATCGTATAATTGTCCTTAATGAAAAAAAACATACATTTCTATGAGAAAATGTATCTTTTGAGGATCCAGGGGGCGGCCATCTTGAAAATAGAAATTTCAAGTGGATGTGAGTGTTTTCTTGTCAAGCAACCCTTAGAAACTGCTCATGCCAATTGTAATGCCTGTATCAACAAATAAACCATTATATAACTTAATTGCTCCACTAAAGTGTTGGCCATCTTGACAAATGGCCGCCATCTTGAAATTTTAAGTAGCTGTGGGTGGCCTATTGTCAAGTGACCCACAGAGACTGCTCATGCCAATTTTCATGCTTGTATCACCAAATAAACCATTATAGAACTTAATTGCTCCACTAAAGTGTTGGCCATCTTGAAAAATGGCCGCCATCTTGGAAATTCAAGTAGCTGTGGGTGGTCTATTGTCAAGTGACCCACAGAGACTGCTCATGCCAATTTTCATGCTTGTATCACCAAATAAACCATCATATCACTTAACTGCCCACTAAGGTGTCGGCCATCTTGAAAAATGGCCGCCATCTTGAAATTACAACTGCCTCGGACAATTTTCTTGTCAAGTGACCCGTGGAGACTGCTCATGCCAATTTTCACGCTTTTATCATAAATTGAAAGATCGTAGCACTTAGCTGCTCCGCTACAAGTACAAAACATGAACATTTCCTGGAAAGCTGTTCCAAGTAATCACCTCCTTCCAAGAAAGGAAGCAACAAAGAGTCATGCATTCCATCATACCTCAAGTATTAGGAATGGGATAAACTACCTACAACAGAAGTTGGCAGGTTCAAATTACGAATATATTTCTCCCTCCTTTAATGTGCGACTTTGACTGACAAAGCCCATTACTTTTTCACAGCTAGCTTGTACTCCCCATACGTAGGAAAAAAAGCTCTACTGCCGCAACAAACACAAAACAATTACGTAACTGCGTGCCAGCCGCTCAACAATATCTTCACAGTTTACATACATGCAATGCATGCACAAATAAAACAAAATGAACCAAGATGGGAACACCAAAAAAAAATAAAAGGACAAAACTGGAAAAACCTGGCATTCAACACAGGCCGCAGTGCCTGAGCTCTCACGCTAAGCTACAGACAAGAAAGCCACGGTCGCACGCTAATGTCACAGTGACAGCTAAGGTGCTCTCGGCCCTGTCACGCAAGACACCGGGACGACGCTCAGTCAAAATAGACTTGCCATTCATACAAAAGGCGCTAGCCAATCAGACAGCCATCTATAACCTGCCACTGTGTCACAAGCAACTACAAAATAACAATAACCTGACCTTACTACCGGTCTTACATGACAGACAGCTCACCCATGTTTTCCTGTGTTCATTCAGAAGTGAGGTGAAGATACAGGGCAAGCAGACACACATTCTTTTGCAATTAAAAGTTATGAAATTAAATAAAACTAATATTTTATTGTAGTGTATTGTTTAGAGATCATGTTTTTATTATGATCAACTATCCAAAGACTCATTTGGCTCTGTAACGCCACTAACCAAAACATCACAGATGTGGAACCAAAATGAACCCTCCATACATATACACATCAAATGCTGGGTCTTCCCCCCCCCCCCCCCTCTTCTTAAAAAAAAAAGAAAAAAAAGAAAAAGGGGATGACTGACTATGTGACTATTCATCAACAAAACCTTTTTGTCAATGGTTGAACCAGACGTCTGAATGAACTGGGCAGCTTTCCAAGTCAAGCAAACTAGTGAATAGCAGCAATAAAGTAGTGAGATTTATGAGGACACCGAGGATCTGGATGCCAGAGAAAACATTGTCACTGTATGTTTCTTCAAAGCGCAAAAAGCATTTATTGCGTGAGAACCTGCCTAGAATAGATGCGGACCATGTTGACTCAATCCTAGATTTCTAATTCAAAGTACATAACTAACCCTAACCCTAAACGTAACTGGTGGCTGCAACGTTGACATGCAATGTGACAGTGGTTTGCAGAAACGTACAGCGGTATGGTTTCTTCTCTGGTGATTGGGTTGCTGAGGATACAAGACTGATGACACCAAGTGGATTTCAGGTTCAAGGATGAGCCTTGGTCAAACTGGGAGTATAAATAACTAGCCTAAACGTAATTACTTTTTACTAGAAATGCAGTTTAACAATCAAGGAAAGCCTTCTCATCATTTTATTTTGCATTACATTTTGTACTTTAGCTAGGGACCCCCTGGGTGGTTCCCAGTACCACACATTGAGAACCACTGGATTAGATCAATCAGAAGCCAACATGATCACTTTACAGCTTAGTAAACTGAGAAAGACAATTATGCATAGTTCCAACCAAGCAATCCAATTGGTTGAATTATTGACCACATCACTGTGGAGCCAATAATGATGGTAAAGCACACCCCCTCATGCAATATTGCTTAATCCACAAATTATCCATAAATCTCCTAGTCTGAAGGTTTTGCCTGACTTGTAATGCCGCCTTGGCATTCTTGACCTGTACTCTCAAGGATTTATTAAATGTGTCAAGTCTCAGAGGGACAAAGCGATGGTGAGAAACAGGAGGCACGGCCGGAGTAACAGGACATCAAGATGGTGTGTGAGGGCTGTCATCACATGGCCCTGGGGGGGAAATGTGTTCACATGCAAGGCAAAAACCGGAGGAAAACCTCCGTGTCACTGACGTCTAATCTAGGAGAGGAAGCTAAAGGAATGCACAGCGACAGGTCATGAACAGCTGTATGGGGTGAGGGATAGAGCAAGGCCTTTACACGTCTTCTTCACTCCTATGAATGATATGACAACTATTCAAGCCTCATTCATAGAGGCTGAGGTCTTTAATGGTGGTAGAAAAAACGACCTTAGTCTGAAAACAAAATTGTCTCGCTTTATCGCCGCATAACATTCATGTTGTGTAGATGTACAAAATCATTACAAAAAAAAATGTACACACTTTAACGCACACCGAGCAAACAAGAAAATGCTCAGTGTTTCAAGTGCCACTTGAAGCCTATATTATTCATCGTCCAACAAATAGCAAAAGTAGCCCATCTATGTTTAAACTAAGTGATTCTTTTATACTTTGTCACATGATGTTGTTCATCTACAAAAAGGACATACATACATGAAAATCAACACAACTCATGTCAACACCAGGTTGACAATACCTTTTTGTCAAGCAAAAAAGCTTTAACTAATGAATTAGCCTTTACAAAGAAACTATGTTGGATTTGAGAAGCTGGCTTTTGAACAGAGGGCCATCGGCTCGATGGCTACCCATAATGTTCATGTTCAGTATGTTGCACTGAATAGCTTGCTGGTCATTATAGGCGAACATTTTCAAAGATTTTCAAAAATCACAATGCGTTGCAAGTTTAAGCATTCTGAGGCTGTAGATCGGCTATAAGTACAAAAATAGGGCTGAAGTGGTTAACCATTGGCTGGGTCCCTGTGTCCAAATGCCTGTGAATCTGTTACAGCTGTCAGTGAGAACTATTTTCAAAAGGGCAGATGAGGAGGTCCTTCATCATAAGTGCCATCATCATAATGAGGTCTTTCTGGGTCCATGGGTTGTTGGCTCCAATTGGGGAGGCTTAGCCACGTAATTCATGAAAGATTCTCCAGTTTCCAAATACCGCAAGTACTGTCAGATAATAATCAGGCAAAACTTGTGCAGTCCACAATTTTATTAACCCATTCAATCCGGGAACGCGTCCGTGTCATTTTAGACTTCTTTGGGCTATTCAAAAATAGCAGCTATACAAGCTCATATCTATGAGCTTGTATATCTGCTAGTTTAGAAAAATTGTGAAAATGTGTCATCTCAAAATATTTTGAGATGGGGGTCCGCGGTCAAACACATATCATTTTGAGGGTCCTTGACATGAAAAGGTTTCTATAAATGTCTTCTAAATCCTAATTATGAGCTTGTATATATATATCTGCCATTTTTGAATAGCCAAAGAAATCTTAAAAACGGATGCGTTACCGGTCTTAATGGATTAAGTGTCCTCATCTCCACTCGCTTCGTGTGGCCAGAGGATGCGTGCATGGCATTGCGTGTGAAAGGGGGGTCAGCCCCGCCCAACACCACTCAGCACTTTGGCCCCTTGCAATTTGTGCTTCAGCTCCTGGGCCAGCGGCCCAAGAGAAAGAGCAAGACTTTTTCCCAAATCACAAGGTAAACAGTCCTTCCACATTTGATATCGCCTCGGCATTCCGAGCGCACTGGGACACAACACAGCTTCCTGTGGATGGGGATTGAGGGGGGGGGGGGAGGGGGGGGGTTTCCTGTGCTACGAAGAAGAGAGGGACGTAGGGAGCAGAGAGGGAGGGGGGGGGGGGGGGGGCAGGGCACTATTGCTCATAAGCCAGCCTTTACATAACCTCTTCTTCAGGAGCATAAACGGAGTGGTGTATGGTGGGCGTGTGTGGTGGGGTGGGGTGGGGGGGTGTTTATTGATCTTAGTCACACACATATTGTAAAGAGGAACTTTGGTACAAGCCTTTAGCACGCTATGGGAATATCAGGGAAGTCATAGCAAACAGTGGCTGGTTCCACGCTCAGGTTTGTTATCAGGAACTGGTGACACAAGGGAGGAATGCATGTTATGGCTGTTACTGGCCGTTAGCGTGCTATTTATTACTGGCCGCTGGCGTGCTATTTATTACCACTGAAGTGTTATTTGCGCAATCTTGGACTACTCCCCGTTAGGCCTGTCACAGTTATTACATAAATGCCTTATCGCAATTACTTTGCATAACTGTCATTATCTTATACACACATTTTCAAACATTTTCCAAAAAATGTGCAGATCTACAAGCTTGTAGATCAGGCATTTCCGCTTTGTTTGGAAAGTATACCATTATTATAAATGTGTTATTTTTATTCAAGTAATTTGTCATATCTGCCCTGTGCAATTTGCACCAAACAGAAATCACAATTGTATTCATATAGCCCTATGTTCCAATGTTCAATGCCAAAAACACAATTATTTGTGCGAAAATTAATCTTCAACTTAAATTTGTAATCGTGACTCCCTGTCCGTGTAAGCCTTTGCACACTCAGGAGGTACAGTAGAGAGGTAGCGCTTGGGAACCAGAGGGTTCCCAGTTAAATTCCCAGGCTCCCCCAGAGTTAGTGTCAAAGTGTCCTTGAGCAAGACACTGAACCCCTAATTGCCCCCGATGAGCAGGTTGGTGCCTTGCATGGTTTCCTCCGCCCTCTGTGTATGAATGTGTGTGTGAATGGGTGAATGTAATGCACAATCATCGTAAAGCGCCTTGTAAAAAGGCGCTATATAAATGCACCATTTACTAATCTATTTTTGAAACAAAAAATATTTTTTGTTTATCCAATTGCCAATTCATTGTTATATTATGTAATGGTGTGCATCTTTAACTGCCACATAAAATGAATGTACATTTCAATTGGTGAATTAAGCGGTTCTGATTCAACCAGATATAAATCCTAGGTACACAACTTTGTGACGTGAATTGAAATGTACAGTACATACACACAACAATAATATATACAGAGTATAAAGCTGACAATCTTTTGGGCAAAAAATAGGTTATTATCAGTTGGAATTCATGCAAGTGCTTCAAGCCATTCAGTCGTGTGGGCCTCTGCCCTCTCCATTGTTCACCCAACACGAGTGTGAAAGCAAGCAAACTATGCAGACTGGGTCGTGATCCGGAAGTTGTCCAAGCAGACTTCCCGATGTGATGCTTGCCAGTGGGCAGATTTTAACCTTTATCCCAGGGGTCTTCAACGTTTTCAGGCCAAGGACCACCGTAGCTGAGACCCCCTCTATATTGTATAAAATTGTGTTTCAGATTCAACCTTTTTTGTTTACTTGGACTGCTCTTTTTTCCCCTCTACACCTATACCTCTTTGCCAAAACATGGCTTTTAGATCTACTATTTTTGGGCTAAAATTCTCCTCAGAAAAGGAATGCTAAGGGTTCAAGTGGTTAAGGTAAAAAAAAAAATCATATCACACAAAGATTTGGCAGACCCCCTGTAGTAACTCTGAGGACCCCCTAGGGGTCCCGGACCCCCTGTTGAAGACCCCTGCTTTATCCCATTCAAACCGGGCGGGAACCCATCCATGTAAGCACGTTATCCATATTTTATACTTAAGTTTGGCTATACAAAAATAGCAGATATAAAAGCTCATAGCACAATGAACTTGTAGATCTGCTGTTTTTGAAAAATGTGCGAAAATATTTGAATACATATATTTTTTTTAAAGGGAACATTTTCGACTCAAATCTTTTCTTCCGGGTGTCCCTGGAACAAAATATTTTGAGATGGGGGGGGGGGGGGTCGGCCGCCAAATACATATAATTTTGGGTGGTCCTTGACATAAGTTTGAGCACCACTGATATAATTGCAACATACGTTTTTCAGAGAACTGTTAGGGTTTTGAGGACATGTGTAGAATCCCCCAGAAGCAAAGATTTGAGTTACAAATGTTCACTTTAAAAATATATATATATTTTCAAAGATTTGCACACATTCTCACGATTTTTCAAAAATAGCAGATCTACAAGCTCATAGTGCTTGCTATGAGCCTGTAGATCTGCTATTTTTTAATAGCCAAAGAAATCTAAAATGAAACAGATGCGTTTCCGGATTGAATGGGTTATTTAACCAGGCAAGCTGACTAAGAACATATACTGTTATTTAGAGCAACTACATGCAGAGGTAGTAGTTAAGACTGTCCGAAAACAACATGCTACTACAATTGCTGGCCTTGAATTTAATACCGTCAAAGCTTTCACTCTGATGTCTCCCCTATTACACCTCCCTCATCAGCTTTCCTACCGTCTGAAGGGAAGGGATAACTCCATCTACTTACAAACAGACAGGTATTTGTAGTAGGACAGGGTCAAATGGACAGAATCAAATATTAATATTTTTGACCAAATACCTCAATATCATTGCAGATCTACAAGATCGCAACGCATTGTGAGGTCATAGATTGGGCTAAATCTTTGAAAATGCGAGAAAAAAAATTAAGTTCCAAAATCTGACGATACCTAGTCTCATATCACAGTATGTAGCAATCTACATACAGTACATGAAAAGTGTCTTAAGTTTTTACCCTATAATTTAATTGAATATCAATATATTGCCCTGCCCAATTTGTAGAATGTGTATATACAGACAGTACATTATTATAACACAAACTAAATACGCAGAAAAACACAGACATAGCAGATTACATGACTGGAAAATATTCTGATATTATACTGCTAATACGCTGGTATTAGACTGCTGTCAAGGTAAGTAAGAGTAGACCTGACACAATTATATAAATCTATTCAATTATATCTGCCCTTAGAAAAAAACTAAAATGTTGAATGCACCATTATTTGTTTGAAAATTAACCGTCAAGTAAAAAGTCATGGTCGTAGAGAGACTACAATGTGATCTACAAATTAGGACACAGGTGCTCCATAACTTGTTGCTTTTACTGTAACCTACATGTGCCACAAAAGTGTTCCTGATATCATCTATATCAGATAGTGCGATTCCGAGAGTGATAACTGTTGCTCAGTGTGTGTGTGTGTGTGTGTGTGTGTGTGTGTGTGTGTGTGTGTGTGTGTGTGTGTGTGTGTGTGTGTGTGTGTGTGTGTGTGTGTGTGTGTGTGTGTGTGTGTGTGTGTGTGTGTGTGTGTGTGTGTGTGTGTGTGTGTGTGTGTGTGTGTGTCAGTGCATCTCTAGGTTCACAGTGGCATTTGCATAATGTGCAGGGACATGGGATGAGGAAGAGCGTTATATAATATGTGTGACAACTCTATAGCTTAGGTTACAGTACATTTCCTCTTGGAACATTATACCACAGAACAATATAAAATGTTTTTGCTTGGTCAACAGATGACAGCTGTTATGACCCTGACTGGGCAAATAGTCAACCTGTGCTGTAACACCTCCCACTATGCAATTTCACACTATAGTCTTCTGTGATAATTGGCATTGGCAAGTGCCAGTAGAGACTAGTATGACATAATACAGCAATTTCACTTCCCCCAAATTAAGCAGCAGGACTAGCTTTTTAATATGACACCTGGTGAGCTTGTAGATTGGCTATTTGCCATTTTTGACACCGTCATACGATGGAAGTATAAAATGGGGCATTCATTTATGAATAAACAGATGAAATATTGAGTTACAGGTTCTGCCCGACAGCAACGATATCCAATGCCACAAAAAGACCTACACCATATACATTTGTTATTTCTTAAGCTTTTATATCCCTGAGGGATTCAACAGTTAATAAGTACTGATATGACACATATCTGTTAGAAGTGAACATAAACAATGTTTTACTGCTTAGCAGTACTGATACAGTATGAGTTGGTAGGTACAAAAGTTAACAAAGCACGCACATCGGAACGATAAAATCCCAGGTGCTACACAGAAGAACAACAAACTGTCCACACACTGGATTATGCTCCCATAGTGAGTTTTACAGAACAAATAAAAAAGGTTTGTCCGACTCTGAGGAAGAGCCAAGATGCTTAAAACATCACGCAACTTGGTAATTCATTCAAACTGACTATGGGAGCACAATACACTGATCCCAGTGTTCTGACTCGTGTTTTTCTATTATGAGGTAGGCTACCCAAGCAAAAATAACCAAATTATGACATTCAGCCACAGTTAGGGTACCGAATAAAAAAAAATATCATTCGGATAAGCACCGTTCTCATATCCCTGCTCCACAAGTTGCCCATCCACTCACCTTTACGTTGGCTGGCAACTGGAGCACTGGGAGCGTTGTTGGCCGAGTGACTGGTCCTATTGCTCTGGCCAGCAGGTGCGGGGTATGTGGGGCCAGGTTCTGTTGTAGCTGGCTGGGAGACATCATTGGTCCTGTTGGCACTACTCTCGTCTAGGAACTTTAGCTCCTTAATGTCCATGGCACTGCATAAAGACACATAACACGCTGATTTAACCCGCTTTCCAAAATAAGATATTAGACTGAAGAAGAAAAAAAAAAAAGAAAAACACGCAATATATATCTAGGCTTTTTTTTTTCTTACAATCTTTTCAGGAATTTAAATATATCAAGCTTGCAAATCGTGCAACTACGCGTTGTGAGAGTAAATCATTATTTTAGCTATTTTTAAAAAAAAAGGTTAAGCGGTTACAATGTTGCATGATTACAGAGTGATGTCACGTGTTATAGCTCGAGCTCAAACAAGCTCAATTTTTGGAAATGTTTGAAAATATATGAACATTTTTCAACACGGAAATGATTATGACGATTATGCAAAAAACTATTGTGATTAGGTGATTATGTAATAAGTATGCCTATCAGTGACTAAGTGATACTGTCTGGAACAACAGAGACCGGTATTGAACTGAAGTGCTCTTGCTCAGCTCCATAAATTGAGTCAATACTGATATTGTACAAAGAAAGTCGAGGGTTGTACTGCTCCTTTTTTTCTTTTCATTCCCCTGCCCATATCTTATCCAACATAATGTTCATATTTACTGGCGATAGATGGTACGTGATTATGCTTATATTAACACATGTATATATTTTGGGGCAGGGGTCTTCAATGTTTTCAGGCCAAGGAGGACACCTTAGCTGAGAGAAAGATGAAGCAGGGACCCCCACTACATATTGCATATAATTATGTTGCAGATGAAACTTTATCATTGATTTCATAGATAGCTTCATAGACTTGTTTGATGGCACCATAATCAGTGTTTTAATCATGGTTTTTGTTCATGTGTAAACTTGACCTTTGGCTCTGTACTTGGTCTGCTCATTTCCCCCTCAACACCAAATCTCTATGGCAAAAATAGCAGATCTACAAGCTCACAATGCGCCACAGGGGGACTCGTTGTGAGCTTGTAGATCTGCTATTTAGGGCAAATGTTGGGCAGATGTTTCACCCATAATAGGGATGCTAGGGTTGGCTAGTGGCTATGTAAAAAAAAAAAGGAAAACAAGTTTGCCAAGATTTGGCAGCCCCCTTGTAGTAACTTTGAGGACCCCCTGTTGAAGACCCATTTGGGGGCATTCTTGAGCCTTTATTTGATCGTTACAGTTGAGAGACGGTAAACGCAGAAAGTGTAGGAGTGTGACAAGCAGCAAATGGTCTGGAGAGTCACTGGGTAGGGCATTTTACAATAACCATCCATTATGTATGTGCCCTAACGATTTGTCAATCGGGTCACTCCATACTTATATTTATTTATAGAATATACTATACATTATGTCAGTGGTTCTCAACCTTTTCAGGCTGCGACCCCCCAAAAGAATCATATTGGAGTTGAGGCATACCATTTTGTTTGACTTGGTTTCACAGATAAATATTGTGAAAATAGCTGATCAACATACTCACAATGTAGATCAGCTATTTTCAAAAATGTTGCCTCTAGTATAGTTTGTTGATTACTTTTGACGCATAAATGCTCTTATTTTTATTTTCTTATACCTCTACTGCCGTTTTATACTTAGGCTGCTACGACGGCTGCTACGACACCTGAATTTACCCACTGGGGTGGGGTGGGTGTCTATATCTATATCTGATCTTGAATAGTAGTTATTATAGGCCCTTACCTGAAGGTGATCTCAGGTACGGCACACTTCACCCCATTGTGGTACGCCTCCCTCAGAGAGATGGTCTGTTTGGACTGGTCCACGCTGGACACTGCTCCCTGGTAAACTCCCAGGGTTGGCCCGCAGTATATAGACACCACACTACCCAGCCAGTCTGCTGAGGCCATTCTCTTCACACTACACCATGAACACACACAAACACACACACACACACACACACACACACACACACACACACACACACAAGATGTTAATACATATGTGCCATAAGATAGGACATTGGTTCTCAAAGTGGGGTACGGGGACCCCCAGAGGTAATTGAGGCGGTTCCAGGGGGTCCCCAGCTAAATGATGGATAGGAACCAAATGGACCCTTATGGTTCTGTAACTCTGAGAGTGTACAAATGGAACCCATTTGTACACTCTGAGTTAAATTAACATTGATTTTATATAATATAGATTCGGGTCCCAGAGGTATAAATGCCATTAAATGGGGGTCCGTAGCCTAATGCATGTCAAACTGGGGGTCCTTGACATTAAAATGGTTGAGAATCACTGCTAGAAAGCCGTATAAACCTTCTCTTATTGGGGTCCCTGGCTAATCTTTTCAAATGGGGGTCCACGGGCTAATAAGTGTCAATTTCCTTGACATGAAAAAGTTTGAGAACCACTGGGATAGGATATAACAATGCTATCAGAATCCTGCTGAGGCTTGAGGTGGACACGTGCCAGCCAATTGTTTCTAAACAGTGGTGTTCCCACTCTAGATGCTGTTCTCAGGAATCTGATGTACAGTTTTATGATGAGGTTGAAGGGCGGACAATATTGTTTTATTTATTATAATGGCTTTCACCATGCCTAAGAAGAGCAGCACTGGGTATTCTTGTTTTTGGAGACATTGGAGAGGGTATCTGTATGGTTTTTAGATGTACCTCTTTTTGTTTATGTTTTTTTGTAACTAAGTACATTTACTCAAGTACTGTACTTAAGTACAATTTTGGTAGTTTTACTTTATTGGAGTATTTTCAGTTTTCAGTGCTTTTACTTCTACTCCACTACATCTCAGAGGCAAATATTGTACTTTTTACTCCACTACAGTTATTTGAAAACTTTAGTTACTAGTTACTTTGTAGAATTTGATTACTATTACAAACCATACAGTAACCACGTCTTCAGCCCTATATATATATATATATATATATATATATATATATATATATATATATACACACATTTCAGCCATTTGAAAATAGCAGATCTACAAGCTCACTTTTTCCACCACTGCTGCGACCTGTCTGTCAGTGTCAGATCTGTGTGAATGGTCTATTGTTGACAGTCTATTGTCATGATGTAACGCAAAAGCTTCGTTAGAAACGTAGCTCTATCTCCAGTTTAGAACATTTTCTGTTAAAGATACACAGTCACACAAAACGTTAATTCTCAGCATCTCTGATAAAACAGTATAATAACAATAATAAGAACAACAGCCACCTTTATAATAATAAACATGAGTTAACATACAGCTAACATTAGCTTAGCTAGCATGATTTCCTCTATTATTATTATGCACTGCGTTGTACTGACCTGTTGGCAGAGCAGTTTAACTGTTTGTTTCAAGATGAAAAGAGAGACGGAACAAGCCGAAGCAGACTAAACACCAACAGCAGTCACCCAGATAATAATGAGGAAAAACAAATCCTAAAAAACAATCTGCTTCCAATTTAGCCTCTGATGAGCTCTGTCTGGGATTATTGTTGTTTTCCGGGTTTTAAACGTCACTTCCGGTGAGCGGTGACTCACGTGGGTTTGTTTGTCTGTAGTGATCATCAGGGCCCAGTTGCACCACCTCACACTAAGTTCAAACTTAGCCTAGTTATAGCTTAAATGGCTTTAAAAAAAAGACATTTAACCCATTTATCCGGGAAAGTATCTGTGTCATTTTTAGATTTATTTGGCTATTCAAAAATAACAGATATACAAGCTCATGTTTTGTTTTGTATGTGAAAATTGGTGCAAATCTTTAAATATATGTATATATATATTTTTTAAATATATATTCAAAGATTTGCACTCATTTTCACGATTTAAAAAAAATAGCCAAAGAAATCTAAAATGACAGAGACACTTTCAATGCTGCAAGTTGCAGTTTTGATATTTTACTTAAGTACAACAATGTGCAACATAGAAAAATAGAAAAGTAAAAGTCCGGAATTCAAAACTGACATGAGTAGAAGTACAAATGTATTGGTGTCAAAATGTACTTTTGTTGTTCTTGTACTTTAGTTGAGTTTTTCTTTTTTATTATATTTTATGGTTTCAAATGTGTTTTTTATTTGAGCAAATTACATGACAGTAGCCAACAAATATAGCCTACAACACTATACATGTAAATATGTGCCTGCAAGATTTTGTGCTTTCTTGCACACTAAAACAAAAACAAATCATATGAGAAATACAATTTTTATAAAATACAAAACATACAACTCATGGCCCCGATATCTATCACTTGGAGAATAAATGAATGATACAATATGAACTTGTCTCTTCATTCTCCCCTTTACAAATGTCTCTGAGAGTCGTCGTCCCCCCCTTCCCAGCTTACCATACTCTACCGCCAGTGTGACACCTATCCAACCAAGTGTTACTTAAAAGCCCCATTCAGATATGCGAGGACCACGGTGATATGAGACCATACTTTATCAAAATATGAGAGTTTGTCCCCAAGAAGAAGAATCGTTTCAAGATGTAATGTGTTTATAAGGTCACTGTCACTGAGACACATTTTTGTGGTTGGTCATGTAGCCTATCTTTTTTCTTCCAATGCGTAAGAAGCAACTTCCTTGCAATATATGATGAGACCGTAAGATACTGTAGTAAACACTGCTGGGGTTTAGTTAACTGTATAATATCATCAGAAATGTCCAAACTGTTTTAGTTTCCAAAGGGACGATTCCTTATTTCAAGGGATGGTTACCCATTATAAAGTTCTTAAATCCCTCAATTATCAGATAAAGATGAACTCTCACAGAAACTCCATCACAGTATTTGAAGCCCATATCAAAATATTCACAACATTCATACCCATATAGGATATAAGGGGCCTAGTGTGTGTATCCAAAACAGTTATCTTGATACTGTCTTTTGTCAGTGTCTCCTCCTCTTGGCAATTGATACTTGTTCAATAATTCCCTAAAAAGGAAGGGAAGAGATGGGATGAGAGCAAGTTGTAAAGAGAGACTGGCAACAGGGTATTTGGGATCAAAATGTCTGACTGGAACTTTTGTGTTCACTGATCCTCTGTTTTTAATTATGTGTGTTTTTTTTACCAACATTACGCATTAATTGTCACAGGGACATTTTAATGTGTATATCAGGGGTCTTCAACAGGGGGTCTGCGACCCATAGGGGTCCTTGGAGATACTCCAGGGGGGCCGCCAAATCTTCATGTGATAGGGATTTTTTTTTAAAATGTTTTTACATTAACCACTTGAACCGTCACATCCCTATATTATGTGCAGAACATTAGCCAAAAATAGCCGATCTACAAGCTCTGATCTACAAGATCTGAAACACGTCGTGTCAGATTGGCTAAGAGGCTTGGTGTAGATGGAAAAAATAGCATTTTCAGTTTCAATGTTTTTTATTTGAGCAAATTACATGACAGTAGTCAAAAATATATAACAGTATACATGAAAGTATACCTGCAACAGTTTTTGAATGTCTGAAAACACACATGAACATGAATCCAATATATAGTGGGGGTCCCTGCTTCATCTCTCTCTCATCAGCTAAGGGGTCCTTGGCCTGAAAAACATTGAAGACCCCTGCTATATAATATATCATTATTGGTGTTGCATGGGATGAAACCCCTCACCGGGTATATTACACAGATCTGGGGTGTTTTTTTAAGCACACAATTGCCACATGGATAATTTGCATTTCTTATAGAGGTGCCATTGGTCTGATAGGTATTACTTTACAGCATAACTAGGGGCAAGATGAAGATTTGACACATGTCAACTTTTCAAATAACCTGAAACACATTGTTAATCCAACCTTTTAGGCTTTTGACGTCACGGTCACATTGTCTGAGTTCAGCAGCTTCAATAGTGATGTCCCCTCCGAACTTCTCAAATATTTTCAATTCAATAAAAGTTTGGATCATTATTTTATAAAAAAATCTAAGATTATAGAAAAAGTCCCAAAACAGAAAACATGTGTATCCAACAAAAAGAAAAAAAGTCTTCTTTTCCACTCATATTAAACATCTCACAACCCCTCAGAATTATTTGGTGACACTTTGGAAGGACCTGGCCCCTGGATTTGGAACCGCTGCACGTTTAACCTTTGGACTGTGGGCGGTTAACCGCGGATAACCGTCTATGACGTCATATCATTAAACAAGGTTGCTGCAGTCCTATGTGTTGGCAGTTCAAATAGGTCCTAAACATGTATTTAAAAATACATTAGGTCTATATGTCATTCTGTAAGGTTGTTTTATTCTCTTAAAATGTTTTTTCTTTTTCTTTATTAGGTATTGTACACAATATTGTACAGTATGAGGTACAATTATAGATTATATTTAAGTGGTTTGTTTGGTTAATTTCGGGTATTCATTCCTAAATTAAATTCCAGTTTAAACGGTTAACCGTTTAACTGTCCCATCCCTAATGTGTGCGTGTGTGCATGAAATAAATATTGTACCAGGAACGTCTGATGTAAGACAACAGAAACAGCAGGAAATGTGTCACACTTCTTTTATTCCTGTGAATGACTAAATGAAGCACTGTACACAAGTCCTTCATTGCATGTTACAAAATCAATGACAATGTCAATTATATATATATATATAAAATTTAAAAAACTTCACTGCTATGTTCAGTAAATCTCTTTTGGTATTCTTACAAATCATACAGCTGCACGCGTGCATGGTAAAACCATATCATCACAAATATATACACATTTTAGGAACATAAAAAATGACTTTACAAAATGCAAATACACAAAAAGTCACATTTTGGGATACAAACATAGCTTCAGTGTCTTACATAATACAGTGAAATAAAATATAGTTAGCTTAGAAGTGGAATAAGTATCCAGTATCACCTGAATGACAGCTTTAGGCACATTTCATTTTACTTTAGTTTCTTTTTTTTTAAATACAAAAACACAAATGTCAAATTTGCCTGGAACAAACATGCCTGTTATGTGCAGATCATATGACATCCCCGACACGGAGCCAACAGCAAGGCTCCGCCGTCCGGGTACTAAGTGTTTTATAACTGCTACTGAGTGGTGTTGAGCCAAGAGGATGTGTTACATGAGCTGGGACTTAATACTGAGTGGAAGCATTTAACTAGTGGACAGGAAAGCTAATCTGTGTCTAGCCTCTGCTGGTAGAAACACCAGCTATACCCGTAGGAACTGAAAAATGGAAAGCTCTCAAGTGAACTTCTCAACATGATTCTCATGTCTGCCATTCCTAAACATGCCCCTTCCATGCAATAGCCTCAGTGCCACGGCGGCTTTATAAATAAACGCCTCCGTCTGTGAAGGAAGCGTCGTCCCCGGCTTTTTAATCACAACTGGACTCATATCATTAGAGTCGACATAAACCACCTACAAACATAGTGTGGAACAATAGTCTCATTCCTCATTCCTTGCTCGTAGGGTGGCTCTCAGGTGGCAGCGTTTGTGTTTCATAGTGAGACCGTACTCGGGAGTCATGTCCAGCGGTTGTCCAGGCATATTGTAGAAGCTGATTCTCTGGACGAGTATGGCCAAGAAGAGGTAGCATTCATTCCGTGCGATCATCTCGCCGATGCAGCGCCGCTTACCCATGCCGAACACCATCACCTTCTCGCCCTCCATCTTGTTGAGTTCTGTGCCGTCGGCGCTCAGGAAGCGGTCTGGATTGAAAGAGGATGGGTCTTTCCACAGCTCACTGTGAAGAATGAGATAACTACAGTAAGCTTGAGAAATGAGAGAGTCACAGACATGAGACTGTCATGATACATCAAGGTTTCTCAACCGGTGGGGTCGACACTCAGCATTGGATCATGAGATCATGACAAGCAAATAACAGCTTTAAAAGAGGCATTGTTGTGTAATTATGTGTCATTGTGTTATTAAATGACAATCATGTTGTCAAGACTTAAGGTGTGTTCAGACCAGACATGACCATGTTATTATTCAATATTAAGTCAATGTAAATATCCTATATAAATGAAGTGACATCGAGTGACATACTGCATCTATGCTCCAAGCAGCATGAACAGAGCTATATGCATGCAAGTTGAAACATTTTCAATTCAATGGATGTCACTATATTTCACCAAAGTGAAAACAGTGACATCCAGTGCAGGAAAGTTGGAGAAGTACTATGTTGTTCTTGTGTGTGAATTTCCTGAGCTACATACAACAAATTCACGAAATGTCACTTGTATAGGTTCAGCACTTTTTTTTTAAATCATGTCCAGTCTGAATGTACCTTCTGTGTTTAACACAGAATTTGGATCCACTACAAAACAAGCTCACGGTTCTGAGAAGCTGAGAAGCTTCTTCATCATACTTACGGGTCATGGTTGATCTGCCACTGATTGATGAAGACACAGGTATCTTTGGGGATGAAATAGCCATTGAGGGATGTATCTTTAGTGGTGCTAAAAATACAAGAAAGAGCATTTGCTGTCATATGTCATATTTTCCGTCTGGTACTTGCAATGGTTTGTTATGCTTGTGTGTGCTTGTATGTTTTCTGTAAAGCTGAAGGGGTTGAGCATAGCACTAACTAATTGATTTCCAATTCCCATTAAGGCCACCCATCCTAATAACAAATTGCAGCTTTTATACTTCAGGGGTGGGCAACCTTTTCGGGCACATGGCGTGATCACATAGTGCCAGACAGTGAAAACCACCTTTTACAATTAGCAGCTTTTTATAGGCTGCTAATTAGAATAATTCAAGCATAGAATAAGTCAATAATTTAACCACACATACCCTGGTGGCCCTACTGTCATTTAGATCTACATTTTCTAAATGTTTCAAAAATAGCTGAAACAGCAGAACTACAAGTGCTCAATGCGCCACAATGCAATGCATTGTGAGCTTGTAGACTGGCTATTTCCGTTGTTTGTACTACAATGAAGTACAGTATATAGGGCTTAAGTGGTTAATAATATCCACACAATAAACCTAAAAAAGAATGAGTCAATCATAATATAAAAAGTTAAGATAACTTCTGACTGATCTGGGGAGTATAATATCTGTATACAATGGTTAATAATAAACACTTACCAGTGTGGGATGGTGAAAGGCAGGAAGGAAGAGTGACGGAAGGTTTCAAGCAAAAATGCATCCAGGAGAGGCAGGCCTGATCTGTCAGAAATACGAGGAGTGCGATCCAATCCCACTTTATCCTCTGTTGAGAAACAATGAGATGACAGTGATTATCAGGCAGGGTGGGAAATGCATGATGATAATTCACCTTACAACCTGGAAGTACAGACAGGCGGGATGTTACTTTGGTGAAGTGAGGGAGAATAACTCTGGCAATGAATTAGAAGCATGGTAAACTTAAGACAGTCTATTCAAGAATGTAAATTACCTTGGTTTTAGTAATCATTATATTTGCATGTTGAAGAATAACAGATTGTAACCTTATATGTATAATCACATTATTACAAGCCAACAGTGAGTGTGAGCTGCATGTTGAGAATTCATCTTTTTGCCATTTAGGATTAATATAAATAGTCAATGTATACTGTATAAGTTATTAGGACAGTATTGTACTTCAGTTGAGCTCTATTTATACAGTGCATTCTACATGAATGTTTACCAAATGCCACAGATACAGTACATCTGAGTAGAACAGCTTTCATGTCAGAAATGCATGCAGTTTATCATGGTTAACACATGCCACAATCTTCAGTCCATCTTAGTCCACAATGGAGGGGTTGAGAAACCCCTCCATTGTGGACTAAGATGTCCACAGATGTCCACAATTATATGCAACAGTTTGGTTGCATATAATATATCATCAATCCTATTGATGTCTCTTTCAGCCTTGAGTAAAATAACACTTACTCAGTTCTTGGTAAAGCCTTTCTTGGATCTCTGGATAAGCCACCAGGTACATTACAGACCAAGACAATGCAGTACTGATTGTGTCAAAACCTGTGAAAGAAACAGAACCTCTATGATTTTCAATTCAATTCAATTCAATTTTATTAAAGTGTCAAATCACAACAAGTTGTCTCAAGACACTTTACATGTAGAGCAGAGACCCAACAGGGTCTCTGCTCTACATGATGCCACCTTATCTTTTTTCTTTCCTTTTTGTCATTTTTGTACATGATCATTCACAAGTGTGGAGGAACTGAACTTACCAGCTCCGAACAAGTCATTGACAATGCCGACAATCTTCTCATCAGACATCTGGATATTGGAGTTTTCATCCAACTTCCTGTCCTCACAGTGATCAATGAGGGAATCTGTGATGTCACGAATATTGTCCTAAAAACAGACAATTGGACAGTTCTGTCAGCAAAGCTTAGTAAGGAGATAATGTATGTTACAGAGACAGTTTTGTCAGCCATGTCTTACAGCACTATTCTTTGATGTAGAATATAGTTTAATGGAATCACAGGGATTTTAGTAGGGATTTAGAGTGCCATGTACCTTATCATGAGTAGCATAGTGCTCACTGACGATCTTCTGCACAAAGTTGGTGAAACGGTCATTGAGGTCTACAAAATTCTTCATGGTACTGCTGGGGAGGAAGCGCAGAATGGGCATAAAGTCCGCAGGATTACCACTGCCGACCACCCGACCAAAGTCATCGCTCATGTTGACCAAGCTGAGCAGCTCCTGGTCATCGTGGTCGTAGCGCCGACCGAAGCACATTCCACAGATGACGTTGGCAACGGCCATCACGATGTGACGGAAGGGGTCAAAGCTGCCGTCCGTGTTCATGGCTTTGTGCAGCTGCTTGATGAGGTAGTCTCCCTCTTTGCAGACGTGCTCCTCCAGCATGCAGGAGTACTCCGGGGTCGTGCCCTCGAGGCTGGAGAAGGAACGCAGGGCACTCATGGCCAGCTTGCGGCGGGCACGCCACACACCGGCCTGGTCGGTGCTGAACGCCATACTCTTCCCGTCGTTGATGAACTGGAAGCTGTACAGGTCTGGTCTGCCGGCAAAGTCGTCCCCTTGTTTGATGAGAGCTTGCCGCACCGTCTCGTTCCCGCTCAGGACCACCACTGGACGCATGCCAATTTGTATCTGGAAGACGGGGCCGAAGCGCTTGCTCATGGCGGTGAGGCTGAGGTAGGGTTTGCTGCCCACCTCCAGCACGTTTCCGATGATGGGCAGGGGTTTGGGTCCTGGGAGCCGACGGAGCCCCTCGGGGATCTCCGTGTGGAAGCACTTGAGCATCAGGTAAACCAGACAAACAGTTGCCGTTGCCACCAAGCTCTCATACACAGACACTGCACCGATGAAGGGCAGGATCATGAGTGCCATGATGATAATTCACCTTCAATACAACCTGGAAGTACAGACAGGCGGGATGTTACTTTGGTGAAGTGAGGGAGAATAACTCTGGCAATGAATTAGAAGCATTGTAAACTTAAGACAGTCTATTCAAGAATGTAAATTACCTTGGTTTTAGTAATCATTATATTTGCATGTTGAAGAATAACAGATTGTAACCTTATACAATTAGTATGCAAACCATTGTAGTTTACATCTAAGTACATCACAGAAAGACATACAAATAAAACACTGATAAAATATGATGAGCTTTTAAAAAAAAAACATCCAATTGCAAGAAGTAACCTCTTATGATACTATTTTCAACATCATTTCCAAACACCATGCTTCAGCAATGATTTGCACCAAGTATGCCTACCTTGTAGTGGAAGAGAGAAAAATGAGTAATCCTTTCAGATGAACAGAGGTATGCCAAGTTATAACACTATTATCTAGGTATTGTATTGTCCCAGTTGACTCTCTATCTGTCTCCAGCACAGAGAATGGGCACTTCTTTATATACAGCCTTCCTTGGTTTCATTGGTTGTTGTCTGTGACGTAACTCACTCTCTCTCTCTTTCTCTCTCTCTCTCTCTCTCTCTCTCTCTCTCTCTCTCTCTCTCTCTCTCTCTCTCTCTCTCTCTCTCTCTCTCTCTCTCTCTCATACACACGCAGTGACAGACAGTGTCACGCACACATGCACGCACGCACCCTCTGCGGTAGTTGAAAGAAAGAGGTGCCAATAAAAAAAAATCAAAGGGAAGACATACAATTTACCACTGAAGGGAAGGAGGAGTGACATTAACCTGTTTGAACGAATGATAAAGTTAAATTGTAAAAAGACCTGGGACTAAAATAACAAATAAAATACAAAATACCAAGGCTGTTGCCAAATTGCATTTTATGATTTAGTAGGCTATAACTTTAAGACATTACATTTCAATTGACTTGAAGTGCTATTATGACCATCACTTCTTCATGCTAAAACATGACAGTTTGATGGTCCCCTGGCCCGCCATCTCCTTAATAAAAAGAATAAGTCCCAAGTTCTTGATGTTTATTAGAATAGTTATGGCTATTTGGGGTTTGTGTGTGTATATAAAAAAAAGTTTAAAAATGGACCGCAGGTGGGTGTCTATGATTTATAGCTACACAAGAACATGTGTTGATAAGCCTAATCAATGGAATGATTCATTATACCCTTGGCTATATTACAGCCTATAGAGACTTTTTCTTTTTTTTTTACTTAGGCCTATTGAAGTTAATCACCATATTTTGTAAAATATAAAATAAAACGAGTCGTTAGATGCACCTGGCTGCCTTAGATATTCCATTTATTATTGAAGTAGGCTTATACAAAAAATAATTTGTATTCTCTTATATCTTCATTAAGTTATATACTTTTTTTTATTGATACGTTTTCTTCATGAAGTTTTAAGTAGGCCTACAGCACATGCATAATATATAAATAATAATCAAGTTTTCAATCAATCAATCAATCAATCAATCAATGTGTTATAAATGCCACAGTCGACTCAGAATGATTGTTGTCCAGGGCACAATCTATCATCAAATTATTAGGATTTTTAAACTTGTATGTTATCTTGTCGGATTCTAAGGGACGTGTATTTCAATGATGTCGTTCTCAAAGTCAAGAAAACCACATGTTCATTAATTGATTCATCGCCCTCTCATGGTCTATTAATCAACAGTGTTTAAATGCAGACCGTTTGCCATGTTTTATTTAGATCTATGCGATGATGATGACGGTTTGAATTAGACCAGAGGAGTTTACTTAACAAGCGCAGTCAGATCTAAAGTCCCGATAAACATGGTCGAATGCCATGGCGTGCTATTGTACCTGTTGACTCTTCAAGTTGGGTTAAAGATTGACCACGTTGCGTGAGAGCGAAGTGATCGAGACCTCGCCTCCCTCATGATGCAGCTCTTTGAAGAAGATGGAGGAGGGGAGAGGCGGGGGGGGGGGGTCCAGGGCAGATGAGTTCATTACCTTGGCTTTTGGGGGGACCGTTCGTTATGCGTGCTATGCTTTCAGTGGTGGAAAAAATACTCACATGTTTTATTTAAGTAAAAGTATCAATGTAGAAATACTCTTTTACATGAAAAGTCCGAGATTCAAAATTAAGAGTAAAAGTATCAAAATGTACTTAAAGTAAAAAAAAAAAAAAAAAGTAAAAGTACTCATTATGCAGAATGTCCTATATTTCACAAGTTTTCAAATACATAAAATGAATAAAAATCTTTAGAAAATAGCAGATCTACAAGCTCACAATGCCTGCATCGTGGCTGTTTTCAAATGGCCGAAATGTATATGGCTGAAGAAGGTATATCTAGGCTATGTTTTGTTATAATAACCAAAATCTACAAAGCAACTAGTGACTAAAGTTTTAGAGTAAAAAGTAGCTATTTGCCTCTGAAATGTAGTGGAGTAGTAAAAGTATTGGAAATTGGAAATACTCTAGTTAAGTAAAAATACCTCACTTAAGTACAGTACTTGAGTAAATATACTTAGTTACCACTGAACATGCGTGACACGCTTTGTAACGAGAAGCTGCTCAATCAAGCGGACACACAGGGCTTTACTTTCCAGCTGAATTACAATGTAAACAAGCTGTTATCAAGACACAATCATGGAGATAATGACGCTTTGATCATTGCACTTGTACCAGTGTAATGATGTAATGATGATGTATAGCCTAATGATATCTCTAAGGCAGTGGTTCTAAAAAAAATTTCAAGTCAAGGGCCCCCCAGTTTGGTCTGTATTTGGCCGCGGACCCCCATCGCTTTAAAAAAATTAATATTCAAAGATTTGCACACATTTTCAAGAACCATATGTTATACAAAGTATAACATATGGTTAAAGTGGTTAAAATGATTGTAGGCTACTAACACATTTTGCTGGGGACCCCCTGGTAGGCTACCCCCTGGAGGTCTCCGGACCCCACTTTGAGAACCAGTGTGAGTGTGTGTGTGTGTGTGTGTGTGTGTGTGTGTGTGTGTGTGTGTGTGTGTGTGTGTGTGTGTGTGTGTGTGTGTGTGTGTGTGTGTGTGCGCACGCGCGCCTGCCTGCCTGCGTGCGTGCGTGCGTGCGTGCGTGCTTGCGTGTGTGTGTGTGTGTGTGTGTGTGTGTGTGTGTGTGTGTGTGTGTGTGTGTGTGTGTGTGTGTGTGTGTGTGTGTGTGTGTGTGTGTGTGTGTGTGTGTGTGTGTGTGTATGTGTAAGCCTATAGCTATGTATGTAGGGGATTTTACGCACGGCATTTTACGCACGAAAAGCACCATTCAATCCAGACAGCTAGGATACAGCTATAATACATTTGTGCTATAATTCATAATGCCTTTTGACGTGTCTATCATATAAAACGTAGCCAAGTCACCACAAGTAGGCTACAGTACAGTGACATGACAAAAACATATAGTAAAACCTTTGGCAAATCCACTCTGAAAAAAATGTAGGCCTATAACAAAATGTTAAACTATGTAGGCTATAGGCTATTCATTGGTAGACTATAGCTTCAGTAGTGTTATCCATGTCCATAACAGTAATCAGACTTGGGGTCTGAGCGATCATTTTGAATATTTTTTCACTTATATAGAACACATAGCCATGCATATTTGGCTCTCTCACCCATGAAGGATAAGTTAACGGATAATGAGTTAATTTTCAGGTAATGGAGATCCGGAATAAACCAAACTAACGTCTCAAAAGCCGCTCAAGGCTGAAGGCTCCCCTCCAGCGGTGCTGTGAGCGTGAGGAGTCTCCCGACCATGCGGTTATAGGGATCTTATTGTTTTATAAACCTAAGTGACATGTTGTCATGCAAGGGGCCCAAATCTGCAAAGAAACAGCTGAGGGCTGCTTTTAGTTAACTATATATGGGCTAGTGTATCTCACTATGGAGGCCAACAGTGTGATGTATATCACGCCAAGGTTGTAATAAGGTATATATGATCCAGAATTCTGCTAAAGTTGTGCAAAAGGCCGGTCATTATAAGCAATTAGCCTATTTGGTGTAACCTTTGTGTGTAGCCTATAGCCTGGCTGCCTATTAACCTAATTAATTTCACTTCTCGGACCGCCAAGAGATAGGCTATTAGAATTTATGAGGATAAAACAGGATATTTATATTCAAAATAATAAAACGTACCCAGCAATATTATTATGCATAGCCAATCAATTAATGCAATTAATGCACTGGCCATTGCTGCTTGTTAACGTGCATCGAATGATGATAGAATCATTGTCAGTCAGTAGTCAGATTCTTTTTTCCTGATCTGCATAGACGCCAAACCCAAACCTAAAGCTTTTTTATATTTTTTCACACACAGGATGGATGTGACATGTCCAAAACATACTGTTTACTTGATGAAATGATTATGAATATGACACTTGATTAAAAAAAAAAATGCAATAGCAACGCAAACTCCAGTTAAAGTTATGGCGTTTTCAACCAGCTCAGGTGATTGACAGCACATGTATTTGTTTATTTTGTGTATATAAATGTGCACCATTCAGTAGGCTAACAATGCCCAGTCGCTCTCTGTAGGCCAGTGGTTCCCAAACCTTTTAGCTCGGGACCTAAAAGAGAAATATTACATTTGCCCAATACCCAAACTAGTGAAAATAGCAGATCTACAAGCTCACAACAAGTGAGCTACTTATTAAACATAAAAAAATGTATCGAATTTCTTAGATTTGGGCGGGGTATTTATTTACCAAATTATTTTGAAAAATGGCTGAATTTGTTTTTAATTCATGAAAAGTTTAGATATTTTTGTGGGAAAAATAGAAAATATTTTTGAAATAATTAAAAACAAAATGGAAAAATAATGGGGATATTTACTGGCGACCCATAAAAATGGACCCGTGACCCACAAATGGGTCCCGACCCACTGTAGACTATTCATCCGAGTGGTCGGACGACTCTCCCGGACTCCTCGCCCTCGGTGCCCGCTCCACCGCTCGGGGCGCCGCGGAGCGCCTCAGCGGCGGCTCAGAGCGCTGCAGCTCGTGCAGTTCGCGTGAGAAAGTGTTGCTCCGCCACAGAGGGGTGGGCTAGCAGGGCTCTGAGGGCTGGCCACGGTCTTCACAGAGGGGTGGGCTCCGTTGGGCTCGGTCTTCGGGACAATCCTAAATCTGCTTGGTCAGTCACGCGAAGGCAACGGCTTCTGGAAAGACACAAGGGTCTTAAACTCGCAGAACAAAGAGAAGTGCAGGACGTGAGACCTTTTTTCTCTCGTTGGGCACGGTCCGCACGGAGGTGCATATTTTGCGCGCTATAGCTTCGGTAAATGCGAGGATCTCGAGCTTTTGAGTCATGCAATCTGCCACTCAGGCATCCTGAGTCCTGCGGGCATGCAAACCAACGGCTGAGCCTGGGTCGGCTGATGGTGAAAAAATCCACCCAATAAAGTAACAGTGATAATAATGCCACCCATGGAAGTGCTTGCGTGTTGAATGCAAAACAATTGTATTAAATCTTGAGCCTGTGAATGTGAACTTAACATGCAATCTTCGTTTGGACAACACTCATGCACGGACAGGGTCTTTATTCAGTAAACAGAAATTTCCACACATAAAGGTCTCAGTAAGTGGTTTAAGGAAACATTGGCTTTAAGTCTCAGTCTCACCACCACCAAATGCAACCCATCCAACAAACACACTTTTTAGTATTATAGTATTATATGTGATTGCTTTTGATGCAATATGGGTCTTTTTCTTCTCGCTCTTTTTTTAGGTATTAAAAAGGTCTTAAAAGTCCTTATAATTGTCACTTGGGGACCCCCACTTATAGGCATGTCTCTTATATTCAGATTATCCTCATGGCATCGCTGCTTTGCTGGATGGAAGTTGGAACAACTGAGAAAAGCAGGAAAGATAACTTAGATAAGCGAGGCGATGACATACACTGTGCGTGTATACATGAGCTGAATACAAAGTCATGGCATTGCAATTAGGTCTGTGGGCATGTGTGTGGTATATATGAGAATACTAGGCCAACAGTGTGCCCCTATGTATGGAATGCATGCTCTGTTGTCCAGCAGTATGCCTTGCACGGTCCCTTTGTGCAAGGCATACGTGACAAATGATGTCCTCCTCACCAATGGCACAAAATAAGTACATTCCTGATTATTGATTGTAGCTACAACGTGAGATTCTGAATGTGAAGCTTAAGAGCGTCGATGATTTCAAGGAGTTGTGAACAGGTTGAGGTGATGCCAGGTTAGTAGGCTACATCCTCCAAGCAATTTGATCAGCCTTGACATCAGAGGGGGGAGCAGCTTTCACAGAAAAAGGGTGACATTAACCACATGAAACCCTGTTGTCCAACATTTCGCGAGAACAGACAATCTACAAGCTCACAACGCGTCGCAATGCAACACATTTTGAGCTTGTAGATCTGCTATGTATAAATAAATGTAGAGCGAAAACAGGAGGAGGCCTAGTATAGAGCCCTGGGGAACTCCGGTAAGTAGGGTTTAAAGTGGTTAAACACTTAAGCCAGTGTTTCCCAAACATTGGCTCATGGACCTGTTTTTCTTTCTTTTTTTCCAACTCCCCTTTTCTCCCCAATTTAGTCATTATGCCAATTAAATCTAGCCTGGCATTGCCAGACTTAATCACATGGGATGGAGGAACTTGTGAGTGATACCACGTGATCAGTCTGGCAATGCCAGGCTAAATGACTTCCTCCCCACACACTGCTGTTGCATCCTATACATGGCTCACCTGCCACTGAGGAGCCCCCATCGGGAGGACGTAGAGCCTCCGTCCTACTCCTCCCGCCCCAACACTCCCTGCTGACAGGTGCCACCCAGCCTGTAGATGTATGTGCAGTGACAAATATCACCCTCCCCGTCCGGCTTCCCTGACCTGAACACGGGCCAATTGCGTTCGCATAGGCGCTCAACAAAGCCAGATGCACTACGATGGATATGAAGCCCCAGACTCCTTGGTGGTGGGCAGGTAGTTTACCACAGTACTGCACCACCCGAGCGTCCATGGACCAGTTTTTTTCAGCCTTTCCTAGGACTTTCAGAAATAACATTAAAAACAAATAAAGCATTCTTTAAAAAATAGTGAAAATAGCAGATCTACAAGCAGATTGACAATTAAATAGAGCTTAAAGGGGTAATTCACCCCCCAAATTACTTTTTTCTATCGATTAGTCAAACCATGGAGACTTGAATTCATGGATATTTTTTTGTTTTTGTCGCATTCCTAAGCCAATAATTTGATGACCGGCAGTGGTTCCGGTAGGAGACACAAATAGTCTCCTTTGTGTCTCCTACCGGAACCGCTGCCTACCGGTCCACTGGTCATAAAATTATTGGCTTAGGAATGCGACAAAAACAAAAAAATATCCATGAATTCAAGTCTCCATGGGGTGACTAATTGATAGATTTTTTTTTCTTTTGGGTGAACTATTTAAGTGATTAATTCATACACTGTAATATGTTTAGCATCCTGGAGAGACTCCAAATGTCTCTTTTGGGTCTTGAGCTCAAAAAAGGGGTTGAGAACCATTGACTTTTTTATATCTTGTCGATTGATGGTGTCACTGGAAAATAGCCGATCTATAAGCCCCCACACCGTGCGCTACGCTAAATAATTGTGTCCACTGAGAGTGAGATAAAGGTGAGTCTAATGAGTGGAGCTGTCAGATTCTACGCACGCAAACTCTTATACACGTACCTGTATTTAGTACCTGTATACCTGCAAAAAGGTGTGTTTATGAGTCTGCACATATTCATTGCACACACCTACTGCCTACTTATTCAGCTTACCTTCCGTGTGCACACGAAACCCTTTGTTAATGTATCTGTGTGTGTACGTGTGTGTACGTGTGTGTGTGTGTGTGCGCGCGCGCGCGCGTGTGTGTGTGTGTGTGTGTGTGTGTGTGTGTGTGTGTGTGTGTGTGTGTGTGTGTGTGTGTGTGTGTGTGTGTGAGAGCGAGCGAGCGAGCGAGCGTGCATGTGTACACGCGTGCGCACTTGTGTGTGTTATGTTATGGTGCATGTTTGATTGTGTATTTACTGTGAGGTCTGTTTTCAAAACCTTCCATATAATAATAATAGTAATAGTAATAATAATACTATATAGGAGATTGATGCCTTGATCAGTTGGACAGCAGTTAACTGACTCCTGGGCTTGCGTGTGCACTTATCGGGCCAAGCATAATAGGATTAAGCTGGGCTACAGGTCATGACACCCAACATGAATGTTGCCTGTAAGCTCAGGCAATCATGTCCCATTCATTTGTGGCCAAAATACTACAGGGGAAAGTGAACAAGTATCTACCAAAGTCCGTTGAGAATTTTTGCCAATCTTCATTATGCTCTAAAATAGAGATTTATAGATTGTGTTCATGAATATATCAAGTTCTAGAGATCTACTTAAAGTACTTACTGTCAAAGTGAATCGTGTGTAGTATAGTGCCGACTCCGAGCAGTGCTGTGCACAACTGCACAGCCAATTCTACAGTGTCAAAGGGCTTTACAGACCCACATTACATTTAGAAAACAAGAACGGGCGAGGAGAAACTCCCAAGAACAAACTCTTGGTGTGAAAATAACAGGAACACACATTGAGAAGAATCACAAAAGAGGACAATTCTTCTTCCAGGGAAGACAGTCTTGCAATAGTGCCAAGTGGACAATATCCAAATGCAAGACAGACAAAAGAATACAGGAATATGTATTTTCTGACAAAGTTGCAGATACACATGCACAACATATTCTGGGTTTGATTTAGATTGAAAAGTGAAAGTGGCCCCTAAACTTTAGGGGACACTGTGGTCAGTGCATGCAATCATACGAGATATTCGCTTTTAAGTAATGAATGGTTATCATTAAAGATGGGTCTTTAATTCCTTCAGCCATCAAATAATTTTCTGTAGGCCTACTTTTAGCTTTTTAATGGATGAAATTTCAAAATGTACCCATCATTTTCCAACGCTAATAAAGCAAGCCTGATAAAAGTATCAAACTACCAGAGCACAGGAAATTACATCTACTCTGTTAAAAAGTTTCTGGGGGGCTCTGGTCACTAATAATAATAAACTCCTTGATTCTCACAGTCGGATGTTGGCAGGCCTGATTCATGTTAATGTGTATTTAAACCCTGAATACTTAAACCTTTAGCTCTGTACTTGGTCTGGTCTTCCCCCCCCCCCCCCCTCTATATACCAAACCTCTTAACCGAAAATACACTTTGGGAAGCCCTATCTACAAACCTATTTCAGCAGGCAAACAGGGCAGTTATACACCAATAAAAATAATAATAATAATAATAATACATAGACCTTGATCACAAAGCACCAGCCCAAAAAAACAACCACAGTTGAGAGCAGATTAATGTCAATAGCATAATATAAAACTGTGCTGTTTGATATTGTGTGACATTTGATCAGTTCTAAATGTAAAGTTAATCTGTAACTAAACACCTTTGAATATGGCTTGGCACTGCCTGCACTAAATTATGCCAAGTCAATCCTTTCTCATCCAATTGAGATTGGGACAATATCCAGTGCTGAAATAGGCTAAAATATCTCAAACTCAGTAATTATGCACCCCAATTTAATGTTGTTGTTGTTGTTGTTGTTGTCATTATTATTATCAGCCTACTATTTATACCTCCTAGCACTTGCCTGGCCAATAAGAGCCTACATTTTAATCACAATCAAAGAAGCAACACTCCATTTATCTGGTGGAATAAAGAGAAGCGTCCTATTAGCGTCCTTGGGTCTCTTGAAAGGCACTATATAAGTTAAAGTCATTGTTAAGTTATTATTAAGAATAAAGAGTGTTGTTGATAGTCTAGAACATGAACATCCAGACAGATAGGTGATTGACTGGCTATAGCCTCTATCTATATAGATAGGTACCCAGGGCATTGCATGCGGTCAACTGTGTGCTCTCTAGATAGCGTGAGAATCAGTAGATAATAGATAGTCGTCAGGACCTGCTGAGCAGTTGTTTCTTGTTATCTTTCAGCAACACGCAACCCCCCCCATTGACCAATGACCCACTGGGTCGTTCATCCCTTCAGGAGGCCGCGATGGAGAGAATGCCACACTCGCCATGGGAGAGTGCCTTTGGAAGCATAGCTTAATATGTCAAGTTGGTATCAGGAAGAGAGGGCACTAAGGAAGACCATTAAATTGGCTGCTTTTTCCAAAATATTAAAAAATTAAAATGTTGTAAATGTTTTTAAGTAAAGTAAAGTATACATGATTAGAACATAATTTTGGGGCATAAACAAGTTGAAGGATAAAATTAAGTCTGCTGATGATGTAGGCCTACTTTACTAGTTTAGACAAAAAAAAAAAAAATTAGAAAAAAAGAATCAAAAACCTTGTGGACAAAATAGCCAATTTTACATCGAGGTGCCCACTCTTCCTTAGTGCCCACTCTTCTTGTATCCGTCAAGTTCACCATAAACAAGTTTGGTTTAAATAGCCTAGTTAACAGACGGATGCTGATGATGATGTCCCTCATTATAAAAAGCTTTCAGGCATTGCAAAAACAAAAACAAACACACAATGTGGAAAGACAGAGGGGTTGAGGGATGAATGGTTGGGGGCCAATTGTATCACCTTCCTCTCATGACCAGGTCAGGCGTGAATACCAGATTAGTAACTGACCTAACGGCCTACCCCCCCCCCCCCCCACACACACAAACACAGAGTCACAGACACACACGCAGTCACGCTCACAGACACGCAAAAGTCCTATAATGCAAGCCGCTTGCCCTCTGCATGCAATAACAATAGTTGCGTGCGGAAACATCTCGGTCATCCATCTTTCTGTCACTTTTCTCTCTCTCTCTCTCTCTCTCTCTCTCTCTCTCTCTCTCTCTCTCTCTGTGTGTCTGTCTGTCTCTCTCTATGTCTGTCTGTCTCTCTATGTCTGACTGTCTCTCTATATGTCTGTCTCTCTCTCTATGTCTGTCTCTCTCAATTCAATTCAATTCAATTCAAAGGAGCTTTATTGGCATGAGAAAACGTACGTTTACATTGCCACAGCAAAAGTGGAACAAAACAATCAAAACAAAACAAAACAATCATGTGAAGCGCCTGTTTACAGTAAGATACATTGAAATATGGACATAAGGTTGACACGCAAAACAAGGCATGCGTGAAACAAATTAACCTTGCTGCCCCCTCTTCCACTCGCTTTCATTCTCCAGTGTCAGTGTGTAGGCAGTGGTGGAAAGTAACTAAGTATACTTACTAAAGTACTGTACTTAAGTACAATTTTGAGGTATTCTTTTCTTTCTTTTTCAGTATTTAAAATGTTCAATACTTTTACTTCTACCCCACTACATCTCAGAGGAAAATATTGTACTTTTACTCCACTACAGTTATATTACATCTTTAGTTACTAGATACTTTGTAGATTTTGATTATTATTACAAAACATACATTAACCACTTCAGCCCTATATACATTTTGGCCATTTGAAAATAGCAGATCTAGGCTCACAATGCGTCGCATTATTGTGAGTTGTAGATTATACATTTTACTTTTTGAACATGTGAAATGGGACATTCTGCACAATGAGTACTTTTACTTATGGTACTTTAAGAATATTTTCGATACTTTTGTACCTTTACTCAAGTACATTTCTTTTGCCACTCACTATACTGAACTTGTACTTGTAACAGACTATTTCTACAACAGGGCGTTGATACTTTTACTTAAGTAAAAAAAATGTAGTACTTTTTCCACCACTGTGTGTAGGCTATACAGGCAGGCTGTGACCAGGACAGGACAGCCCATGTAGGGGTTAATAATCAGTGCTCAGCTTCAGCGGCCCCAGCATTGCGTGCAGACTGTGTTTGCTCAGGCCTGTGCCAAGGGTCGGTAGGTTGTGTACAGAGAGAGAGCCGAGGGAGGTATCGGTCACCCATTTTTATCAAAACAATCACTGCCCCTTCTCTTTTTTTAGGAAGCACGCTACGTTGTGTCAATACATGTTTGCACTGATTGCCCATATCGAAAATACATTGCACATAATAACCTATTGCTAGCCTACTGCCCATATATAATAATATAGCCAAGAAGAAATGGCCATAATTAGCCTACAGTAGGCCTATTTGAACATTGAAGGCTGGATATATTTTGGTCATAAAAAAAATAATTTATCTCATATACTAATGAAGGTTGCAGTAGCCTATCTAGTATCTACACAGACTTACAGAACCCATTAGCCTATATGTGTAGGCTACTGTATTATCAATGTATTTGCACTCATGAACCAACGTGACCAGTGTTGAACACCTGCACTATAGGACATTAACATTACTGCTGGCAACTTACAGCAGTCTATGCTGTTTCTGTTATTTTAACTTGTATTTCATTTTAATTAGCATACAGTATTCTGTAAGTTGAGCGCAACATATCATTCTCTTAATCAATTACTTATGATTTATGAATAATTATTAATTCATAAAGGCTACAATCAGTGTGGTTTTCTACACATCCTTCTACTCTTGATTCTCAAATTGTCTTTTCCACTGGCAATTATAGGCCCATATACAGACACTATACTTGACTGACTGAATGAATTGATTGAATGAATGCACTCATCACATTTCTCATTCTTTATTCACATTTTTCTACTTAAGAATTGTAGGCTATTTTTATGTCTTATTTCTAGACCACCCAAGTCAAATTTCTAGTATATGCATGAAGTCAATCAGCAAACTATCTGATTGTGATTTTGAAATGTATGTACCAACATGTCACATATTCAACCATTCAGTGTTAATGCCATAGTTTCTGAGGTTATACGTGTCTACAGAAACCTGTCCATACATCTTTTGTGGAAGCTGCAGTGATCCCCCATATTGTAGGTCAACCATCAACAACATTCTGCAAGCAACACTAATGAGCTATTCTGTCAGGGAAAGTGAACTAGTGAACTTCCTCCACAACCACTATTGACATGCCCTTGAGCAAGGCAATTAACTGCCAGGTTGCTGCAGTATGGAGCTGCAACAGTGACCAGCAGTTCAAGTCTGTGTGAGCAAACTGATGTTTCAGTTCTGTTTAGTTTATTTGTGCCATAACAAAACGATGCAGGAGGGGTTGCTGTATGCAGCCTCACCATAACTAGGGGGGAAATAAATCTATTCACAATATACCTGTAATATAAACATGCTCAAGTGTTTTGCAACGTGAGGCTGGGTGGTATTGAAAAGAAGCATGCATGGTCTGCATAAATGAAGCTCACAGTATATGGGATAATGTGCTTTGACAGCGCATTGTGTTGCTCATCCGTTGCAGGGGCTCTGGAGCCGTGCAACTCTGTGGTACGACGAAGAATAAGCCATGCTTCATGGGTTCCCTATCAACTGCATTTTGGAAGTGACAGACGAGTTTCTATGGGCAGGGATAGAATTGGCAAAATAATCCACACCAGTGGTTTTCAAGTCAGACTCCAGAACAACAGAATAATGTGTTGCCATGTACATATTTACTTTTTACTATGGAAAATAATGCTTTGACTGCAACTTTCTTTATTCTTTTTTTTAATTATTTTTCTTTATATGCCTTTGTTATTGATAGGACAACAGGCTGACAGGAAACGGGAAGGGATATGGGGAGTGCCGTCGGGATCGGGACTCGAACCTGCAACGTGCTGTCAGGCTACATTGTAGTCTAGGTGCCCGGACCGCTACGCCAGCTATCCGGGCCCTATTTTTCTATTTTGACTTGGACTTATTGAGACCTGGGGCAGGTGAATGAAGTCAACTGGTAGAATAGAAAGTTCAGAAGCAACAGTCTACATTGTCTTGCGTAGTACTTGAAGAAACACTGTGTATTTCCTCCATCATGCATTAGTGGTGTGATTGCGATTTACTGCTTTCCTGTTATGGCCTATAAAATTTCACAAAGCCCTGCGTGCCTCACAGTTTCTCTGCCTGGTTTGATATACCTTGAACCTGATCCAAAACCTTTTCCCATAAACACTTTAGTTTATGGTCCAGCGCTTCCGCACTTTAGCTGAGCCACGAGAGAGCAAAACAAAAGTGGAGTTTATAACTTTGACGGAACACCGTTTGTAAACAACTCCTGTCTATTCAACACATACACACTATTCAACCCCCCTTTCCAATTTGTTTTTCCCTTTCACCAACCCTAGTTTATGCAAGACAGACAGGTAGGGGTGTGAGAGAATCCAAACCCCAATGAAAGGCACACAGACATAAATAATTCCCTCGCGTGAGGAGGCAGTGCTGCTGCAGGTACACGTGTAGCACCAGGGCCATTGTGTGCCAAGCTTTATCTCCTTAATCAGGTCTCTTTGCCACTGGTTAATCATTTGTGCATGCCAGGGCTCAGACACATTGGATGCATTACACGCAGACAGACAAGACACAGGCACTGGGTGACGACATGACAGGCGATAATGCTGCTGACTGAGCCACTGGACACAGTGGTGTTGGTTACACAGCAATGCCCTCCCATCACAACACAAACAAACACATGCAAGCGCATGCACATACATCACAGAACACAGAATCACGTTTATTAAGAATTATTAAAAGAAATAACCGCAAATAACCACCAAAAAAAAAGCGCGCGCGCGAGGAGGGGGCGCGCACACGCGACTTCGCACCGGGCCCCGCATTTCTCCCAGACGGCTCTGCACGCAACTATGTATAGATCATGTTTAACTTTAATTCCAACCCCTAAACCTAAACTCCAATGTCTAATCTTAAACCTAACCCCAACCTGAATCTGTTTCTAATTGTAATGTGTGTCTCTTTTTTCAAATTTTCAACCATAAAACAACCATCATTCTTGTTGGGACTAGGAAAATGGTCCTCACGTGTCTATGTCTCATATTACTTGTGAGGTCATTTGGTCCTCACAAGTATAGTAATAACCCCCCCCCCCCCCCCCCCCCCCCACCCACACACACACACACACACACACACACACACACACACACACACACACACACACACACACACACACACACACACACACACACACACACACACACACACACACACACACACACACACACGCCCCTCTCTTATCTTCCATAGGGATTGGGTTTGATGGTGTACATAGTAAAGTGCCTCAACTGATCTGATATCTGATACCTCCGTTTTCCTTTCAACCTGCCTTTATGCAACACAGAGGGCGACACGCAGGCAAACAAGGCAGATAAAAGAGGAGGGTATAGAAAAAGACGTGTGTGAAGGATGGTCACAGATTGCTGAGTGCCGTGCTGGGATATATGTGATAAGAGACACAGTAATCCAATGGCCTGTGAGGCTGCAGGGGCCCTGCACACACACGCCACACACACACACACACACACACACACACACACACACACACACACACACACACACACACACACACACACACACACACACACACACACACACACACACACACACACACACACACACACACACACACACACACACACACACACACAGCCGGAGATTAAAGATATGGGTCGTGATAAAGAGCTACTACAAAGATGCAGGAGGTGTTTGGGATGTCTGTGGACTCTTTATTAGCAGGTCCTGTGTACTCAATTCATCGAAACATATGGCTGCTATGCCGTGCTGTGCCGTGCCTATGGAATACAGTGACATCCAGAGTCTCTGTCTAGATGTTGCTGATGCTCACGCGTTGCAAATCCCTTACGTGTGTGTTGCACTGTGCTGTTGTGTGCAAGAGACATCGGTTAGAGAGAGAGAGCGAGAGAGAGAGAGAGAGAGAGAGAGAGAGAGAGAGAGAGAGAGAGAGAGAGAGAGAGAGAGAGAGACTTGTGGCGTGAGAAAGGAGGGCCTTCCTTGTTAGTTGCCCATTGGGTGTAACCTGTCCTGAATAAACTCTGTTCCCCGCAGAGCAGCCCTGTTTCCCCCTCCATCCTCGTCCTGCTGCAGAAATCTCAAACACCACCATCACCATCACCTGCTCATCCTCACCCCTTGCTCTATCTCCCCTTAAATATTAAAGAGACATTATTGATCATTTATTGCCAAGTCAAGGTTGCTATAGGAATTTGACCTATACGATGACAGGGCAGTAAAATCCTCTGCTAGTTTATCCATTCGTAACTCCAATTTGACAAATGCAACCAAATGGAGCCTTATGGGTTCATTTGGTTACACTCTTTGAGTTAACACACCCATGTACATAACCCACACAACAAACACACAATACAGTATACATTATATGGCAGATCCGTGTGTATACATGTTGCAACAAACACAAATCAAAAGCTTGTACATTCCATGCTGCAACCTTCCCCCCGCCCAGCCTCGCTGTTTACAGAAACACAAGGAGGAAATGTTTGATTCTATAAACATTTGATTCATCCTGCTCGCTCCTCCTGTTCTGGCTCCGGCCCCACATCTCCGACAGCCGGCGGGCCTCCTGCACCCATATCAGAGCACGCTCATTCCAAACTGTGCTCCTCACCGGCATGCAGAGGAGAGTGGCAGCCTACCAAGCACCAAATGACTGCTTTGAAAAGTGTCAGCTGTGTTGTGTTGGTAATAATTGCAAAAAATAATGGTTAATTGAGGTTGAAAAATATAATGAGCATCCTTATGCTCATAAGGACGGATTCATTGCTGCCACAATTCCACAATGACAAAGGATCACACACACATGCACATGTGCGTGCATGCATGCATGCATGCGCACGCACGCACGCACGCACGCACGCACGCACGCACGCACGCACGCACACACACACACACACACACACACACACACACACACACACACACACACACACACACACACACACACACACACACACACACACACACACACACACACACACACACACACACACACACACACACACACACATTTTGGCCCTGCTGTTGCACATCAAAGCCAGTTACACATAAATGTGCCAGCAGATAATTTATCCTGGGTGTCAACAACTCATTCGCACTTGATCTCAAGCCAGTTCTCATCATCTAACTACCAATTAACATAAAGCCATAATTATAGCAAAATAAAGTAGCTACTGTTCTAGCCTCAGGTTATTTAAGCTTCACATTTTTTTTTCTTTCAGTAATTGTCTTTGATAGGCGTTGTGAGATAAATTATTAGAATTCAATTCTGATTATTCAAGTATTCTGGCACATAAAGTTAACTAAATCCTCAATCAACAGCTGAGATAGGCTCAATTCCAAATGATTAGAAACCTGAAAATGTGTTGGTGAAAGAAACTCTATGTCATTTTCTGTAGATTTTTGCAGTGTATGTGTTTTCTAGTTCTATAGTAATATTTAGAATAATCTCCATGTATGCTGAGGCATTTGTCACTGGGATATGATGATGCATTTAACCACATGAAAACTAACATCCCTATTTTTTACATATTTTTGTCATAGGTGAACATTTTGAGCTTGTCGATAGGCTATTTTCAGCGAAGAGATTTGGTACAGAGGGAAAAAAGGAGGGGACCTATTATAGACCCCGGTGGACCCCGGTGAACAAAGTTTAAATGGCTGAACAGCACAGGTTGTATAGGTACCCTGTGCACAGCACTTCTTTCCTCAGATGCAGGTTGACTAGTAATAATAATCTTTAACCATCAAAGCAATATGCCACTTAGTGGAAATCTTTCTAATGGCTACTGGAATGAACCTGATGAAGTCTAGCCAAATTAACTTGTTTGCTCTAGTATATTTAGGGCTAATTTTATCGCACGACCAACTGAACGGTATTTGATGGTAGCACATTTTGATGCAATATCAGAGACTGACAAGACGATCCTTAATCAGGTTAAGTTTTCAATGTACTGGGTGACATCCAAGTGGTGTAGAGGTAAAACAATCTCCCACCACAGAGACCCGGGTACGATTTTTGACAGGGGTGTGTCTGGCTTGGCCAGGCACCCCAACGAACACAGTTTACAAGACAAACAACAAATAACAAGAGTGTGTGACTGCGCACATGACAATATCAACCTTCCATCAGTTATTCTGTTCACAGCAGTGATTAAGGCAGGCAGCCAAAGAAGACAAGCGTGTGTAAGGTGTCTGGTAGACATCCAAGGACTGTGTGTTTTCTCTGCGGCAAGTGAGTAAATGTACAGGTATGCTTTTGTATACTGCATACCTAGTCTATATGAGTCATACGTGTATTTGAACAATTAAATAGAATGCCTGGTTGAGACTTGTAGATAACGCTTTAATATTACTGACACACGGTTAATGATAGAAGTGACAGACAGTGATAGCAACACAACCATCTCTGGCACTGCCAATTTGGTTAGCAGAGATGTGAGAGATAGCAGGCCGTCAGCACTCAGTGAGATAACATCTGCCTTGGATTTGAATGGAACAGCAGTGCGTGCGGCTATCTTGATTGTTTGGAAACCACTCACGGGATGTGAGGATTGTTAAAGTTACCTGTTGGTTTTATTGATAACATATTAACTTTATCCAGCTTTCATCTCACCAGATCACATTGGTATTGTGTGATCTGTAAGTGTTGGCAGCACCAAGAACAACATGATAGATGTGCAGCAAATTAAAGTGATTAAAAACAAACAAGACAGAATTGTCTGGTGAATTAAGATATCGGGGTCAAACCTTTATGGAACATAATGCATCAATGCAGGCATTCTAGGATCATACAATACTATACGATCATATAACATTAATGCAGAAATATCGTTATCATGATTTTGTGACCCTCAGGCACAAAATCTTTTCAAATGGTGCTTTGTGGCCAAACACATTTCAATTTGGCAGTCCTTGACATGAAAACGTTTGATAACCACTGCTTCAGGCCACCGCAGCCCCAAATATATAGTATTACGTCAATATCTATTATTATTACTGCATCCTCATGTATATTTACTGCTTTATCCTGTATTATTACTACAACAATACTGTATATTATTACTATATCATCATGCAAATTTACTGCTGTATCATATAATGTTACTACAACAACATATTATTACTACATCATCGCATAGTTTTACTACATCATCGTGTAACACCACTACAACGTAATGAAGGTTTCCTATTCCTTCCTGTGTGTTTGTCTTGTGAATCAGTAATAACAACTATAGCTGTAGGCTACTGTTCTTAACAAGGTTAAAAAGGTGCTGTGTGATATCGCATTACTGTGCAATTGAGTGGAGTCGTTGAACGCACGTCTTACTTTACTATGAGGCCCTACACTGTGTGACATGTACTTTAACAAGTAGCACAAAAACAACCTTCCAGACACTCCCACGCACACATGAATGAAAGGTTTTTGTGAATGACAACAGTTGCTAGACAAAGACATATCTCTCTCTCTCTCTCTCCCTCTCTTCTCTCTCTCTCTGTCTCTCTCTCATTCCCTCTTAAGACCCGGTTTAGCGAGGTGAGGCTGGGTGAAGAAGATGAGCTGTCTGTGGCAGCAGCAGTCAGGGTTAAGTCAAACTGTAGTGAGAAGAAGGGACAGGAAGGTACAGCTGGGAGTTGTGGTAACTCACACATGTCATGGTGTATGATGGTATGAAATGTTTTACTTAGATAGTGGTTGAACTATATAGCGGAGTCATCAAAACAGAGATACAATTGATGATGATGAAAGAACATAGAGAGAGATAATGACAAATTATCTGTATGTGCAGACGAAAAGGAAAAACCTGGGAGACTTGAAACAAACCGCCTTGTTCAAAGTCACATAACTTCACATTGGAAATCTGTGAAGCCTCAGGTTGGGGGAGATGTGAGAGGTTGTGGCCAGTACAGTATGACAGAGAGACAGGATGATCCACAGACTGAATCAAAAGAATTGCTGCATCTATTAAAAAAAGAAAATAGTGCTACCTTACATCACCTCTGTCTTTCTCATGTATGTGCGACCACGCGTGCGCGTGTGCGCGCACACAGACACATGCATGGCACGCACACATGTACGCTCACACGTTTGCACAACATTACCTGCTTTAGCTTGCCTCCAGTACACAAACCAGCTGTCATGAACAAGAATCCTAGAGAATCCTGGAGCAGCTTCTCACGCCAACCAGAGTTCCTGTCTATCACACACATAAACCTCAAAGGGCTGGAGAGCGCACGCAACAGAGGGAGAGACACATAGAATGCAGAGAGGGGGGTGGGGGTGGGCTGAGAGAAAGAGTGATAGGGAAAGAGATGGTTTTACAGAGAATCAAAGAGAAAAAAAATAAGAAACTTTGTGTTTACATCTGTGTGTTGTGAGTGTGTGTTGTGAGTGTGTGTGTGTGTGTGTGTGTGTGTGTGTGTGTGTGTGTGTGTGTGTGTGTGTGTGTGTGTGTGTGTGTGTGTGTGTGTGTGTGTGTGTGTGTGCGTGTGCATGCGTGTGTGAGTGTGTGTGTGCATGCGTGTGCATGCATGCCCACATGTGTTTGTGGGCATGCATGGATGCACGTTGTCTTATGTATTTATTTGTAGTTTTTTGACATTTTCACACGATCTTGCACTCTGATTCATTTCTGTTCCCTGAGTTGGTCTCATAGTAGAGTTGTGCCAAGACATATACAAGCAGACAGCATTGTCGCGGATGTTGACTGTGCATGACAAGGCACAGCGGTGGGATTGTCCTGATTTCTTAAGCACTTTGATGGATCGTCGTTTGACAAGTGGGGGTTTAAGGTCACCGGGTCATTGTCATACGTAATGAAACTTTTCAGTCACGCACGCACACACACACACACACACGCACACGCGCGCACGCACGCACGCACGCACGCACACACACACACACGTATGTATGTATGCTCCACAGAAGTGATGTTTGACTTGTGGGAAGTGTTGTGGTTCGGCTGGCCATAAAGTGTGTTGACCTAGATCGTGTAGTACAATCTGTGATGTTTGCAAGTACTTGCAAAAGCCACAGTCAATTGAATTGTGTGAGTGTAAGTGAGAATGCCTGTGTGTTTCTTTTAAATTGTGTTTGCTGCTGCATGTAATTACAGTATGTGTGTGTGTGTGTGTGTGTGTGTGTGTGTGTGTGTGTGTGTGTGTGTGTGTGTGTGTGTGTGTGTGTGTGTGTGTGTGTGTGTGTGTGTGTGTGTGTGTGTGCGCGTGTGCGTGCATGCGTGTGAGTGTGTGATTGAGGGGGTGTGTTTGCGTGTCTGACTCATTCTTATGCAACAGGGAAATGTGCACACAGAGAGGAATGTAATCTATATGATGAGAGATTTAATTCCAAGCCCTTTGAATCAACACACATGCTTTCACGAGCAGGGCAGGTGTTTGCATCGACACACATCCTTTCATGAGCAGGGCAGGTGTTTGCATCCACACACATCCTTTCATGAGCAGGGCAGGTGTTTGCATCCACACACATCCTTTCATGAGCAGGGCAGGTGTTTGCATCCACACACATCCTTTCATGAGCAGGGAAGGTGTTTGCATCCACACACAGCCTTTCACGAGCAGAGCAGGTTGTTTGTTGTGACTTTTGCCACAGTATAGGAGTGGTAGCTATAATCCTTCTGCATGGCTGTCAGACATATGTGTGCAAACGTGAGAGACAGAGAGAGTGAATGAATGAATGATTTTTTTTAAATTAAGACCCATCCCTTATGGGATAATAAGACACCAAAAATATAATTATACAAAGTTACATTCCCTATGTTGTACGTGCGTGCGTGCGTGCGTGCGTGCGTGCGTGCGTGCGTGCGTGCGTGTTTGTCACACTATACGCACATCCTCAAACATTTGTGGCAGTACTTAACCTCTCAGGCCCTATGTACCTTGTTGTACAACAAATACTGAAAATAACCGATGTACAAGCCCACAGCGCGTCACACGGAAGTTGTGATCTTATAGACCTGCTATTTTCGTTATTTTTCTAAATTAAAAAAAGGGAAAACATTTTGAATCACGGTGCAACATCTTGAAACAACATTTCTTCTGTTGTTGCAAAACCATTAAGAAGTGAGAACAGTGGCAGTTTGATGATGATGATGATGAGTGTATATTTACTCAGCAATTTGTTGTCCCGGAAGTTTAGAGGATCAAAATGCAGAGGAAGTGTCACTGTGGCCCCAGGGCGCGACGTAATCAAAGGCAGGCATGATGCAACGCCACCACAGGGCCTTTCATGCTGCCAGATTTCCATGATGGATTATAAATCAAAACCTCTTTTAACTGTCTTGAAAATATTTTTATAATGGGAAAGCCGTCCGCACCTGAGTCCCAACCTCTGGCAAGTCCCTACTACTGCCTCCAGCATGTCCACCTGGCCCCACAGAACACAAACACACGCACGCACACGCACGCACGCACGCGCGCACGCACACACGCACACACACACACACACACACACACACACACACACACACACACACACACACACACACACACACACACACACACACACACACACACACACACACACACACACACACACACACACACACACACCATTGCGTGCTGAAGCATAAATGAAACTTACACAGTTATTTCTTCCTCTGCAACTATAATGTTTATATTATATTTATGTTTATATAATTACAAAAGTGACCCTGCGATGCATGCCCGGTAAGAGGTTATTTGATTTACACATGTGTGCCGAAAATATCTGATCTACAGTAGAAGCTCACAACGCGATTTGAGCTTGTAGATCAGCTATTTTCAGCATGCCACGCTGCTCCTTTCGTACAAGTACAGAGGCCTAAACCAGGCATTTTGTCTGTTGCATGCATAGACTGTGAACAAAAATGGACAAAGGGAACGGTGACGTCACCCATTGGTTTCTACAGGCCTGTTTTGAAGCCTCTTTTTCTGCGAATTCAAATCCACCATCTTGGAACTTCCAGTCCCGAAGAGCAACCGGAAATGAATGCTATTGGCTGGAAGGGCAACGACTCGGGGGCGGGTCTTCACTCAGCCAGTAGAAGCTCTAGAAGCATACTCCATGGGTCTTCAACAGGGGGTCTGGGACCCCTAGGGAGTCCTCAGAGCTACTATAGGGGGTCCGCCAAATCTTTGTGTGAGAGGATTGTTTTTTTCACATTAACCACTTGAACCCTAGCATCCCTATTCTGAGGGGAACATTGGCCGAAAATAGCCGATCTACAAGCTCACAACGCCTCGCAGCACGAGGCGTTGTGAGCTTGTAGATCGGCTATTTTTGGCAAAGAGGTATACTGTAGGTGTAGAGGGAAAACATCTAAAACACAATTTTATACAATATAGAGGGGGTCCCTGCTTCATCTCTCTCAGCTAGGGGGTCCTTGGGCTGAAAACTTTGAAGACCCCTGCCCTATACTCTATCATCAATTTTTAACGCATTTTGTGGTAATTGAAAGAATACTTTAAAGTAGTGACAATGATTACTAAGGTAATAAAACCAAGTGTCAAATTCGGTCAAATTCCCCATTGTAATCAATGCCTTGGTAATTGTTCTGCAGCCAGCAGGGCGAGGGGGGGGGGGCATTAATGAAAACTGCAGGGAATTCTGCACTTCCTTAAATTGGCTTCATTTTAGAAACCGGATGCTTGGCACTGGCACGAGGAAACGTGTCAGCGCTGGTCTGACTGTGTCATGCGGTCAAGTTGTCATGTACAGCATGTACTGTAACAATGTAGCCATCATCAATCTATTTCTTCACAATGCGATTCATCATCGGTGTGATCCTGTTGTTCCGATTATGTCATAATAATAATCCGTGGCATGATGCTTAACGTTGGCAGCTCCATGCGTCTCGAGCATGGCTGTTCTCCACCACAACAAGCCCATTGGTTTACCTGGTGGTGGTTCTCAAGCATGCTCGATCGCTCATTCTGACATCCAGTTGTGGTTTGGCCCCGAAATATCAACAGTCCTTCAGTTTCACTCGACAGGTAATTGGACAGCAGGTATGAGATTTTGACTTGTCACTTTGATGCCCGCTGCACAAAGTGTGAACACATATTGACAGGACACGTTACAACTTGTGTTTGTTTTGAAGAATGTCAAGACTGCAGGAGCACACGCGTCACAAAAGCCCTTTTTTATATATATAGTGGAACTATTCAACAGTGTAAATGTTCCTATTGTTGCAATCTGGGAACCAAGAGTCACTATTGTTGTGGCTGGCAGCAGTGGCAGGAAAGCAAGTGAAGTTGGCTGTCATTGTGCAATTGAACACTTTGCACAAGAAAAGTGTCTTGTAAGGACACAATCAATTTGAAAGGTGCTGTATGTTTTTTTTTGTTAAAGCTCTATTCAGATTTGCAGGGCAGTGGTTCCCAAACAATGGGTCGGAACCCATTCTTGGGTCACATAACCATTTTTATGAGTTTTTTTTTTACGTTTCTAAAATATATTATAATAATTTCTAGAATTTTAATGTAAATATTTAAAAAATCCATAAATTAAATTAAACAAGCTCACAACATTGTTGTGAACTTAGATCGGCTATTTTCACAGTTTTTGAAAAAGGTCTTCATGCATCATGATGTTTTCTAAGTTCGGGTCCCGGGGAGACACCACATTTTCTTGAGCTGAAACGTTTGTTGAGTAACAGGGGTCTGTCCGTCTGTCCAGCACCTTAGTACACCAATTTATCAGCTTAAATTTTATCATGTTGAAGTTCACATTTTTGCTGCTCTCTCTGTTTTATCACATCCAATTTCACTTGTTTATCCTGTATATATGTATACTGTATGGGTTCTCTCAAACATTTGTTTTAACAACAAATTGTCACTTTATAGCACCTTTTATCAGCAGTGTTTAGGTGAAGGCAGAAGTCTGCATGCCAATCAGCTAGAGCAGTGGGCAATGTCACATTATAGGCTAATGTGATGACTTATATTTGTACAGTTTCCGAATAAAACAATCAGTCAGGATATTACTGTGTAGGAGGTTTAGTCTCAGTCTTGATCTAGGCCAGTGGTTCTCATACATCATCATGTTAAGGACCCCTAAATCAATATATATTTGGCCGCGGACTCCCATCTGAAAAGACTTGGGAGTACATCGGCTATTTTCAAATAGCTGAAAAACCCAGGGCCCCTGGGGATCCCCGGACCCCAAATTGAGAACTTGTGATCTATAGGCCACATGGATGGAAGTGGGGTGCATCTGTTAACGTGAATAATAATGCTCTATACACATACTCACAATGTCCTCAGTTCCATTACAACTGAGACTTGTGTTGCACATGTTCCCCTCTCTCTGTCACCGGCTGCCTGTCTAATATGCATATAAAGATGAAACTGCTTCAAAAAGAAACCAACCAACACAAAAAAAACGGCATTGGAGCACAAATGGAAACTGTGACATTTGAAATAATCAGTAACTAGCCAGTCTCATTCATCAAGTTCATAGGAACTTCAAAGGAACTATATAAGATATATCTTATCTTATCATCTTGTCTTATCTCAGAAACTCACGCAATGTTTCATTCATACAAGTTACTCTTACAAGTACTCTTTGCTTGTGACCCAGTGGTTGCGATGCTGTGGTAGTGGATTCATGTATTTCTTTATTCTTAGATTCTATTAGGATTATAGTGGCTCAGGGTAGGCCAGATGACATGGGGCTGCTGGTGCCTGGGTAGTTAAGGAGGGTTTAGGGATTATTAGGGGCTTTTTGACTCCTACTGTGGCCATCCGTGCAATAAACACATGCTCTCATGTTATTGAGTATGAAAGGCTTTGGATGAAAGCGACCTCCCCGACGGTACGTTTACGTTTTCACCTGTCACGGGTCGTTTGCATTAGCGGAGAAGAAGAAAAAAAGGTAAAGAAAAGAAAAAAGGCAAGTCATAAAGACGCCGCTGCCAGAGGCCAAGTCAGGAGGTCAGCAGGAGTGAAAAGATGAAGCATTTGTCCTCACGCAAGGCAACACGAGAGAGGGAGAGAGAGAGAGAGAGAGAGAGAGAGAGAGAGAGAGAGAGAGAGAGAGAGAGAGAGAGAGAGAGAGAGAGAGAGTGGAGCCAGACCGATATCTCGGTTTGGCCGATATCTCGGTCTCGGTTGTCGGTGTCTCGATTTTTATCGATGATATAGCATCCCTATTCTGAGCATGTCATTATCCGTAGGTGATTTCAAACATTTGCAAAAGTTGTCCAAAAGTTCTACACGTCTAATGACTTCATTAATCAAATGCAATCTACTAAATGTTTCATATTGATTAGAATTGATTTTGTACTTTTTGACAAATTATTGGTAAAATATATCCGCAATCAGTAGTCTTGGGCTCTCCAAAATCGGTATTGGCATCGGACCCAAAAAATCTGGCATCGGTCTGGGTAAGTGAGAGAGAGAGAGAAACGGCGACCTGCCTGTCCGGTTTTTCACACTCTTGGCTCTGCCGTGCATGCGAACAGCTTGTAAATGACAGAGGAAGCCGAGGTGTGGAGACAAAGTGCCCCGGGCCTAGGTAGTTTACACAGAGCCGCAGCATTAATCCACCATCAACCCTGCCATGCCAATAAAGCACAACCGCCCTGTGAAAATAGGTAATGGTGCTTTGGCAGCAACGTAGGTCTACATTTTAGATGACAGGATAGAGATGTAGGCTACTGTATTGCAGCTGTGTCATGCCTGCCAGCATGCAGGAGCTTATGTTGCGGCAAACACCTAATACTGTAGTGTAATGCATCATTTCTACATTAAAACAAAACATGAATGCTTTTTAACCACATTAACCCTGGTGTCCCTATTTTGGGCATGTCATTATAGCTGCAACGTCCCATTCCAGCTTTGCACTTTGCACATGTAGTCCATAAAGAGGCTGCAGCCGTACATGTGCTGCTAGCTTGTACCGCAAATGGGTTCGATATTTTACGTTAATTATTTGGAAGATTTTTGTTCAAAAAAATTGCCATCCAATCCATCGGATTGGGAGATACCACGCTTCTCGGCTTCAGGGAGGGCTACTCTGCTATCTTAACCCCCCTTTGACGACCCCTACCCCATAAGGTTATTCAGAGTGACACCATGGGACCAGAACACCTGTCCAGTTTTTCATACAGTAGTAAGTGCAAGTTCACAAAAGAAGATAAAACTGACTGTGATTGACTGTGAACCATGGCATCCTACTTTAGGCAAAGTTTCAAAGAATTTCAAAAAGAATGTCCAACATTTACAAATGTTTACATTTAAATGTTTTTTCCCCCGCAAAAACGAGCGGAAAATAGAAGCTCACAACGTGTCACAAGTTTTTAAATTGGCTATTTTCGCTAGTAACGTGACAAAGTATAGGGCTTGCCTTAAGTCATCAAAATATTAAGCCAATATTAAGCCATCCAGTTGTTATGTAAGGGATCAGCAGCATCTGAGGAGCCGTACGGTGCACATCTTGCAACCTGGCGCGGTGGCTGCTGTTGCTACACAGACAGACACCTGCAGGAGAACAGATAATACACGGCGTACCAGGGATCGGTGGCATGCTTTTGACACAGCTAATAAGGCCATTACTCATCAGCCGGGCTCAGATTCTCAGGCCTCTTAGCAGTTCTATTATCAACAGAGTGACAGAAGTCGGTCCACAATCGGAAGAGGGTGTGGCCGTGAGACAGGGAGGCTTGTGAAGGGGAACAGGCTTCAGAGAGTGAACTAGGGTGCTTCAGTCGCGGCCCCAGGCACGTAGCTCAGATTTAAGAATGAGTTAGCGTGTCAAGATAGCGTGTCTCGCTACAGACCACGCCCGCACCTGTCAGGTGTTGTGTGGCATGCCTGTGTGTTCCGTGCGGGAGCCTCCAGTCAGTGTGCGTGTTCCCGCCTCGCACTTGTGTGCGCACACACACGCAAGCGCACACATGTGTGCGTTCGCATGTTAGGCGAGATACTGGGGCAGCGCGCCTCCGTCGTATCCTCTCTTCTCACTCTTGTTGCACGCAGCTGCATACCCCGGTGATGATGGACACGTGATTTACTGAATACCTGGCTGCCTCGGCTTCAGAGCCCTAGAAACAACTAAATATTTACTGAGTCATGCAGGGGCTGAGCACATACATACACACATTCTGCGGAGCTGTCTCTCTTTGCTCTGCACTCAGGTCGAGGCTGTTTATGTAAACTGCACAGGGGTGGGTGTGGGGACATCTGTGTCACCTCCAAGGCATTTCTGCTTTCTATAGAAAGTTGACATGGGTAAAGAAACGGCTACCATGACACCCACTTACTAGAACCACTACAGTTAGCCTCCAGTCCAGACAAAACAGGTCAACGGACGAGGCCATTGCCCTCTCACACTCCACACTGCCCACTCTTCTACCTGGAACTGAGCAGCACACTAATGTGAGAACGCTGTTCATTGACTACATTCAACACCATTGTGCCATCCAAGATCCAAGCACGTCACCAAGCTCACAGATCTAGGACTCAAGTTAACACCACCTGGTGCAACTCGATCCTGGAATTCCTGACAAACAGACCCCCAGGTGGTGCAGATTGGCACTGGCACCTCCTCCACACTGATTCATATAGCATTGGCACCCCCCCAGGGCAGTTATTTGCTCAGCCCCCTCCTGTATTCCCTGTTCACTCACTGACTGTGTGGCCACAAACAGCTCAAACTCCATTCTAAGGTTTGCTGATGACACCACCGCCATTGGCCTGATTTACAGACAATGACGGCCCCCAGAGAGGAAGTGAGAGAAAGTGAGAGCCCTGACATTGTGGTGTCAGGATAACAGCCTCCATCTTAAAAACGTCAGCTAAACAAAGGACACGGTTGTGGACTACAGCAGGCTGCAGGGAGCACATGGCCCCATTCACATCAATGGGACTGCAGTGGAGTCACCTCGCATCACCAGACCTTCCACCACGGAGGAAAGCCTGGTATTCCTTCTAAACCGAGCCGCGTGATCCGGTTTAGAAAAGAAAAAGAAGAAATGGTGGTTCCGGTGGTTGGTTCCGGGTGGCGTCGCATTGTTTTTGTTCCCTATATAATGCGAATCAATTGGTTTATTCTCGCTAGTCACGCTACAAGTTAGAAAAAACGATTATTATACCAAAAGAAACGAAACGATTATAGCAATTTAAACCAATTTTAAACTAGGGGAATCATTTTGGAGGTGCACAGCACCGGTGGTTCCGGCAGTGGAGAGAGTGATGCCTTATATACTTAGTTGCGCCCTGGTATCCCGCACAGCTTGTGGATCAGCTATTGTCGGTGCAAGACACAACGTGTAAAGCGAGTATAAATCAGGCTTGAGCAGCTGTAGTGATTCTCAAACTGTGGGTCATGATTTGGGGAGGGGTCTCTCAAACCTACGTGTATACAGGGTATCTGCAAATTCCTAAAGTGACTATTCAAGAACTTTTAAGGCCTTTTTAATACCTCTAAAATAAAATAAAAGTAAGACCATTACTGTGTCAAAGGTAATCAACAAGCTATACTATAAAAATGGTCAAACATTGGCCAAATTCTCAAATATTACCTAAGAAATACGCAAACATTTTGGCAATATTCATCTGTGGAACAGAGTCAAACTAAATTGTATGGGCCGTATCTTGCACGCTGCCTTACCCCTTAATAAAATATGGCTAATAAGCAGTCTCAACTGCTACAATTCCAAGTGCTTGTCAGGGTGGAGGGTCCCCAGTTCAAATATGAGTGTTTTGGGGGGTCGCGGCCTGAAAAGTTTGAGAACCATTGCAGTAGATCAGTCCATAGGGCAGGAGGGACTTGGGGACGTTGGACTACACAAAGTATGACGTGTGGACTGGTAGCTGGAGAGGTGCCATTGAGCAAGGCACCAAACTGCTGCCGGGCGCTGCTCAGCGGCAGCTCATCTCTCCACATTGCATGTCTAATAAGCCCTGCGTGTGTATTTCGTGTGTGTGTGTGTGTGTGTGTGTGTGTGTGTGTGTGTGTGTGTGTGTGTGTGTGTGTGTGTGTGTGTGTGTGTGTAAAACTGAGGAGAAAAAAAGCATTACCCCAAGGGGATTAATAAAGGTAATCTTCTCAATATGGAACAAGCAGCAGATTGAAATTCAGTAACCAGAGAATTAAATGCGTGTGCGTGGGTGCTTGCGTGCGTGCGTGCGTGCGTGCGCACAAGTGTACAGTGATGTCAGTTTCAGCATGAGATGGGATGAGGGAAACATAAGCTGTTTACCAGAGCTACGTTCAGGGTGAGGAAAGCCCTTTTCTAGCCACTTGTAAACTGGCACGTAGCAGAACCCATATGAAAGCAAACCAGCACATGCTCAGCGGCTCACAAATGGACTGAAAATCACTGCCGTTCAACTGCAGCATGGTGGACAACAAAGGAAGAAATGCAGGCTGTTCCTGGAACTTACCCACAGCCCTCAGGTGAAGTCACCATAGAAATTACTTGTTTCCGAAGGGTTAATCAGCGACCTTGAATAGGTGTGCTTTAACAGATTTTAGGAGGCGAGGACTGAAGCCTGATTTCTTCTTCATCGTACGATGGTGTGTCGAACACCGAAAACAGCCGATCTGTGAGGTCACACCACGTCACAATACTGTCGTACAACGGAGCATAAGTTAAACATGAGTGGCTGACAAGTGTGATGGATTGAGTCGATTACTGTGGAAATTGATTAAACCCATTCCATATTGCACATGTAAACACCCCAAACTGCAGCTATCATTTCAACTAAGATATTGTTATATTGATGTAAGTGTTATTATAGGGCCAATAACATGTAAAGCTTTGATTAATGTTGTTTTATGGTACCATCTGCTTCTATGGTTAACTAGAGGTTAGATAGCTATGCCTACTTCACAATTGTGAAGAGTGACCAACGGAAACATTATAATCTTAATGATTTGTACACAGTGCTTTAATAGTGTTTTTTAACATCTAGTGTGCATATATATATATATATATACACACACACACACACACACACACACACACACACACACACACACACACACACACACACACACACACACACACACACACACACACACACACACACACACACGTATAGATTTACAGTTAAGAAATATCTTAGGAATAAATAAGTAAAATAGGAATTTAAATATGTTCTTGATAAAATTCGTAAAATTCTTCTTTAATAATTCAGACCCAGATTAAGATTACATGTCAAGGTGTGCGGTGGCTGTTTGAAGGTTTATGGAATACATAGCGCACTTTCCTGATTTACTGACAGCTGAGTCAGGATTCAAGATTTACTTTAATCCAAATAACTGTAAAAGGATACACAATGCAACAATACCGCACAATAAAACCCCATGGCAGTCAGTTGTTATCTGAGACAACTATCTAATGCCACAGGTGGCCCTGTGATTGATATCACTTCTACTATCAGCCAGTTAACAGCACCATCGGAGGGGTTGAGTTACCTCCGCTCAGGGGCATGGTGACAATAGCTGACGTAAAGGCCAGTCACCAGCAGTGTTTGTCACAGGCCAACCTGTTAAATGCCCTTAGTGCCTTGTCGGCGCATCCAGGTGCATGCCACATGGGTTCCTATCCAGCTGTCCTGTTTCCTGTGTCTCCATCTCTCAACTGAACTATGTAAGCGAAGCACACATGCCTTAATACATAACGATAATTGTGGTAATGGCGTGTCCTGAGATGAGCATGTCAAGTTATTTCTAAGTGAATACATGTGGTAGGCATGCTGTTTAATAAACGTCAATCTGCTTAAAAAACACACACACGGCAGATTATGGCAGAGATACCTGACTATACATGTACATAGACTACATACATACACGTGCAGAGAAATGCACTCACACACCATACAGAGGTCACTATTATTTGAAGTGACATCCTCTCAGAGTATCGTGCGGGAGATGTATTTTTGGACGACCACGGTTGTGTCAGTGAGGAAATTCCTTTCATATCTTCTGCTTACTAGAAAACATCTGGCACCGTTTTATCTGCTACATCTCCATTCTCATAGAGATGCAGCGAATACTTGAGCCTGGGTGGTGACAACACCCATCCTCACATCGTGGTAGAAGAAATGTTATTCTTTTTTTTTTTTTTTTACTTACTTAAAAGTCCTGCAATCAAAATGTAATTGAGGAAAAGTACAAAAGTATTGTCATCAAAATATACTTATACAGCACCAAAGTAAAAGTATACGGATTTTGCAGAATGGCCCTTTCACAAACATAGTAGAAGTCAGGTGAATCAGGAAATCAGGTGGAGCTGATTTTAATAACTTTATGTGCTACTTGATAGCTTAACCTACATCATAATACATCAAAATTGATCAGTTAATGTATGTCATGTATGAATAATCTAAATCGCATAGTATAGTGACTTCAACTGCCAAATAATGATAGTAGAGTAAAAAGTACAATATTTGCCTCTGAGATGCACGTACCTAACAAATTAAGTACTGTACTTGAGTAAAATTGTATTGTACTTAGTTATATACACTATTCAATGATAATGCTCCATGACATTTGACACAGCACACCAAAAACAAGGGTTACATAAGTGTGTGCTTATCAGTATCAGTTGCCTTAGCATAACTTGAATTTAACTAACTATTTGTATTTGCTCCATCATGCACCTTATATTTGACATTATGCAACATTGTGCATTGTTATTTTATTTCCTTTCACTTATTTCTTTCTCTATTCTCTATGCTTATGAATATGACTATGAGTATGTGTCAGGCCGACAGGCCAGGAGGAGATGATTACGTTTTCGCCCCTGTCCGTGTGTCCATGGCATGTAGTGTGCGCGGGTGTGTGTGTGTGTGTGTGTGTGTGTGTGTGTGTGTGTGTGTGTGTGTGTGTGTGTGTGTGTGTGTGTGTGTGTGTGTGTGTGCATGCATGCATGCATGCATGCATGCGTATATGTGTGACTGTGTGTATCCATCCTTCCATCTGTGTGCAGCTAATCTTGCACTGCACTGCTGGACTGAGTGGCGTCAAACTTTGCATGCACACTCCCAGTAGGCAAGGAAGACGCAAGCCATACCAGGCCGATTTCTGTTTTTATAACTTTAACTCTTGAACCATAATGTCGTACAATCAAATTCTCCCCTGGATTCCCTCCTGGATGCCTAACCTAAGATTTTTTATATTCCATTTCAGTTGGCTATGATTGCCTTCCAACGTTTGCAGAATATTTTTTCAAAATCATAAACACAGCATCCGATCTAAGCCAAATTTGAATCACACATTGAGGGGCCTCTAAAACAGGGGTCCCCAACCTGGGATGGGACCATCCGCAAATGATGATACAACTGATACCAAGGATTCGTCAGTGATGTCACTGTCATGCGGTTAGATTTTTTCGGATACTTTTTCTTCGCTGTGTGGAAAAGCCTGGTGACCTTCATAACCCTGAGAGTGTACAGTACTATTGGAACCAGACCATAAGTTACAGACCTGTAAGGGTCCATTTGGTTTCTAACTATCAATCGTTTAGCTCAATGGTTTTCAATCTTTTCAGGCCGTGATCCTGTGACCCCCCAAAATAATCCTATTTGAACTGGGGACCCCCCACCCCGACAAGCACTTGGAATTGTAGGTGTTGTTGAGGCATTCAATTTTGTTTGACTCGGTTCCACAGATAAATATTGTAAAAGCAATACTGTGAAAACAACAACGCCTCGCGTTGCAAAGCGTGTAGAGCTTGTAGATCTACTATTTTCACAATGTTTGCCTCTTTCTTACATAATTTGACAATTTGGCCAATGTTTGACAAGTTTTTATAGTAGGCCTATAGTCCCCCAAATCATATGGGGACCCCCCACAGGTTTAGCTGGGGACCGGACCCTCTGGAACCGCCTAAATGACCCCGGACCCCACTTTCAGAACCACCTCACCAGCCAGAACCACCAGAACCAGCATTTCAAACAGTTATATCATATAAAGACAGATATGATGGCAGGTAGCCTACTGTGTTGAATGGAATGGCCTGGTATGTAAACAACTTGAAGTGACTGCTGCAGGCAACCTAACTGTACTTTTTACAAATCTGATCTCTACCGCCCCCTACAGGCTACAGAGGACAGAGACAACACACAGGGTTGCATGAGAAGCAGTGAAGGAAATGAGATAATCCCCCCCCCCCTCTCTTTTCTTTCACTAACATGCTTCTTAAATTGTTTCATGTTGTCTTTCCTGATCCCGGTTGCCTGGCAACGTCTGTACTGCTGTCAGCGGTGGCCGCACGGCAGGGGGCGGAGCTGTTAGGTGAGAAGCCCTGTCAAGCACGCACGCACGTGCGCGCAGACACACACGCACATGCACACGCAAACACACACACACACACACACACACACACACACACACACACACACACACACACACACACACACACACACACACACACACACACACACACACACACACACACACACACACACACACACACACACACACACACACACACACACACACATACGCACGCACGCATGCATGCTAAATCTTGTATGCACAATGCACATGAACAAAACATAATGCATGGACGTGCTGCTGAACACAGCAGCCAGCAGCATAGGCCTACTGTAGGAGGACTGTTAGTCATCCATGTCGGATCAAAGACCACCAAGAAAGCAATAATGAGCCTAGGTATAAAATAGGGCTTAAATGGTTAATGTGTTTTATAATAATTCATATCTGCAAAGTAACTAATTAAGTAAAGTTTTCAAATAATTGCAGTGGAGTAAAAGTATAATATTTGCCTCTGAGATGTAGTGGAGTAGAAGTAAAAGTATAGACAATTGGCAATACACCACTGAAGTAAAAGTACCTCAAAATTGTACTTAAGTATAGTACTTGAGTGAATGTACTTAGTTACTTTACACCACTGGCGCTGGGCTGGGCTGCGAGTCCGGACAGGAGACCTGAGAGATCTGTAATTATCCCTACAGCTGTTTATTAACAGGCATTTGACCTCTGACCCGTGATACTTACACCTCTCATAATTACCCTCAGCCACGCTATGGTTTTACAGACACACCGCTCGTGTGTTTTAACGTTTTTTTGCACGTAAATGTCCCCAGTAATTTACTTCTTTTCCGCTAACTGGAATGTTAGAGTGTGAGTGAATAACTATGGATGGTAATTATATGAAGACAGAAGACATATTGGTGAGAAAAATTGCTTTTTACCTACATGTCTCCATCTGAAGTTAAGAGTTGATGAGCTTATTATTATGTAGAGTTCACTGCCCTCTGGTGGCAGTGGTGGAAAAAGTAGGCTACTCACATTTTTTACTTAAGTAAAAGTATCAATACTGCAACGTAGAAATACTCCGTTACAAGTAAAAGTCCGGTAATCAAAATGTACTTGAGTAAAAGTACAAACCAGGTTTTTGTACATAACAATTTATATGACCTCCCGGTTTAAATAATGAAGTGATAAAGAAAATCTCCATAATTAAGTGGCTGCAATCATACCCTGAGAAAAGAAGTATAGCCTAGCCTTTATTCCCTAACTGGCGTAAGCAACTGACCCCTCCTCACATGTCATTTGCATAGTTTCACCATAAGGAAGTTTAGATTTTTGAGTTTTGCATTTAATGATTTTTATTGTTTCTGATCTGCAGACATTGTTGTTTTTACTCGAGGGCTGAAATAGAGCTAGTTTCTGCATGTATACACATACGTAGTACCTGTACATAGGCAGCCTTATGTGTGCATAATACTCATAATACTCCCTGTTTACACTTGTCTTTTAATGCAACATTTGTCATCTGATCATGCCAGGACTGTCAGGTCTGTAGACTTAATGATTAGATCTTACTGCTATACCAGACCCCTTCACTAGATTGCCCGGCTCACAATGAGTTCAGAACTCACTTTGTTGATAGGTGTCCCCCAGGAATCTATACCCATTCCCCTTTTCCCTGTGCACCAATTTACAATTTAGGTATTTAGAAGAAGCTCTTATTGAGAGTGACACCAAATGTCTTTGCCGAAAATAGCCGATCTACAAGCTCACAGTGTGTCGTGTTGCGACTGATATGAAAGAAAAGAAAAGCTCTCTTACTCTTAAATTGCATTTATGCTAGAAGCACTGTGGAAATATCCCAGCACAAATCTGAACAGAAAGGTCACATTAAAGTCTTCTTCTTGTCATGTCCACTCACATTGAAGTGAACGCGGACACAAGTTTGCAAACACAGATTTAAACAGATTTATCCAGTATAAAATAGAAACTTTTTAAAAGCGTAATTATTCAGAACAGATGAAAAATAATGCTCCCTCTGTCGCTGGCTGTCTGTCAGCCACTCATGTTGTGAAACTGCCCAGAAGGAGTTTCAAATCACCAAATGAAACTCACGCTAATAAGGAATACGACACGGTATTTAAGAATGGATGATTGAAAATGCCTCAGAGTTGGCATGGCTCAAGGTGCTCAGGCTTTGGGGTTGTATAGACAGGTGCGGTGGGAAGCCTGGAGCCCACGGGTCCCCTTGTTCTTTTGTCTGTTCCAGGGGGGCCCTGGAGGCAGATTGTCAGCCGCAGCAGCAGAGCTTTCATGGACAGACGCAGGAACAGGAAGAGATGTAGACGATAAAGACATCCGTTTGAAGTGGTTGAGCACACAGAGACACGCGCGCGCGATGCGCTGCATCATCCCCCACACACACCCACCGTCCCACGTCCCTGCACGCAACATCCCTCATCCAGACCCATGGGCACATCAGGAAACGAGGTGGCGGGACCAGCGCTCGCTCGTATAGTAGTTGAGAATCTGTGCCTCTTGGTCTAATTCCCTGCCCTCTTCCTCTCACTTTCTCTCTTTCCTCTCTTTGTTTATCCTGACAATGGCAGCCTAGAGAGAGTTCAACAGGGTCTCCTCCTCGTCACACACCCCCCTCGTTCCAGTCAGAATGAAATTTTGGCATTTTTGAGGCAAACTGGTCACTGAGGACAAAAAGAGTGTTGTCTTTGCTCTGAACATGTGGATTAATTCTGTCTGGATCGAGTGACAGCCGCCACAGTTTGATTGACATTTGAGGGGGATAGTGAGGGTCAGGTATTGAGCTCGACATCCCCTTGTCCAGACCCCCAGTCCCCAAAGTCCGTCTCCCCGCTGGAGTAGGGCGGGTTATCCAGCGAGATGCCCCGCCTCTCCCCAAACACCTTCTCCTGCAGCTCGATGATGTCGTTACGGATGTCGGCCATCATGAGCAAGAGGAAGTCAAAGGAGCCGGGCGGTCCCTGGGGAGAGATGGGAAATGGAGTCATTATTAAGAAAGATCGCAGGGCGCGTCTGCCTCATTGTGCCAGACAATCAGTAAACCGTGTTTCCTTTAGGGCAGCATGCGTTTATTTAAAGCTGCATTCTATTGTTGGACCATGTCAGGGGACCAGCTTCTGGTGAATCCAGGTGAAAGTATTTTAGACTGCATTCCTATTGTTGGACCATGTCAGGGTCCAACAAGGTGAATCCAAGGGAAATTTATGATGCCTAATTTAAAAAAAAATCCATTTCAGTCATGAAAACGAGACAAGGAGAGAAGAATGTATAGTGGTCATCAGTCGGTCCAGACAATAACAGACTTACAGGATCACCTCTGGGACCAGGTGCTCCTCTGTCACCCTGTAGATAAAACATTGTCCAGTTAGTGACATTTATCACAAATATCACTTTTAAATGAATGAACAGAAACCGCTAGATATTGGAATCAAAACAGAACTTTTCTAAACTTACAAACCAAACTCATTATTATTTCAGAATATGTTTTATAATTATGTACTAAAGAAAACCTGACCATAGGGTCAGACACAGAACGGCACCACTTCAAACCCAAAGATACTTCAGGGGGTTAAATTACGTACACGGGCGCACGCACACACACACACACACACACACACACACACACACACACACACACACACACACACACACACACACACACACACACACACACACACACAGTAACTGAAAATATGAACTGTAATAATGACCTTCAGTCCGTCTCTTCCTGTTGACCCTTGTGGACCCTGAACAAATGACAGCAGTTTCATTAAGAATGCCATTCAGTTCATGAAAACCCCTGAGGAGATGATAGGTCAGTTCCATTTTAAATAGCACAGTAGAGAGCAACAGCTCAACAATACGTAAATAACACGCAACACATGACAATTTGTGTTTTATATATGTAACGGGTTGAGCCACCAATAGGCTCTATGCATAGCAGCCATATTGGAAAGAAATTGGGCCTCTTCCTTACCTCCTTCACAGGTGTTACCAATTATGCCAATTCATTAAGGTTGCGTTCCGTTCTGGTCAAACAGAGTCAGGTGGTGCTGATATTGTGCAACTGCATACTGGAAACACTCACCAGTGGGTCTCAAAGTGTGGTCCAGGTACCCTCATGGCTATGAGGTTATCGAGGTCCTTGAAATTAAAACGTTTGAGAACCACTGTGCTACACTAATTAATTCTTAATTAGTATAAGTGGTAAGACCTGTGAAGTAAGGAAGGGGCCCAATTTCTTTCCAATATGGCTGCTGTGCATACAACCATATCCCTCTCAGTTCAAGCTCTTAGCCAGACTAAAGTACATTTAAGGAGTGGGTATAGTGGTTTAGACCAAGGGGCAAGGCTTGGATATTTACGATGAGGCCAACACGGAAGCTTATGAATGGCCAGAGTGAGGCACTGTTTTACCCTGCGCCGACCTGCAGTGTCAGAATGAATTTATTTTAACGCAAGTGAATGGGTTTTTGACAAACTTTAGACTAGATTTTCTTACCGTAATAAAATTTGTCATAAATTCTATATGCTTCCAGTCGCTAGTTTAAAGTCTCCTTTCAATCATCATGATATGCGTTTTGCTAAATTATGGTCCCATTTATTCTAAAATTGACGATAAAGTAGGTTATGCTCCAGGAGGGGCGGGATGATTTGATTGACAACCTATACAACCAATAGCATTCATTCCCCGCCCCCGCTCTTGATTGACAAGCTACCCAACCAATAGCATTTTTGGGGGTTGTTTTCCGGTTCGCTGGTCACGTGTCTGGTCTCAACCAATAGCGTTTGAGTTCCGGCGTGGCCAACTGTATATATTAACGATGGAGGAATGCATGTTCCTGAACTATCGGCTTCATTTTCGTTCTGTAGAAAGCAGGGGAGTGGCATTGTCCATTCATTTATACAGTCTATGGTTTAGACTAGTGCTGTATTTCAAAGAAATAGGCTCAAAGTTGTGACCTCAAATGACACTGTTGTATGACCACTGTTACTCTTTTAAACATATTGGTCCCACTGGGGTTTGAACCCAGGACCTTTTGTGTGTATAAAGCAACATGTGTGTGTGTGAGAAGAACTACAACAACACTATTGCTTCTCACCACTGGTCCTCTGCGGCCCCTCTTGATGTGTGTCAGGTCTGGCTCAGGGCCCATTGGTCCCATATTTCCCCTCGGCCCCTGAGGACCTGGCAGACCACTCACTCCTGGCTGCCCCCTATCACCAGGTTCACCTGGGTGACCTGGAGGAGACAGGGATGGATGGATGGATGGATGGATGGACAGATGGATGGGTCGGTCGGTGGGTGGATGGGTGGGTGAGGTAGGTATAGGTATCTGATTATGCTTGTTTTTTATGACAGTATTTCTTTGCACTATTTATCTATTATTTGCTGTCTTTTATATAGGAGAAACATAATTTAGTTTATCTTCTGAAGCTGCTTGCATGGAAAACAAATGACAAATAAAGCAATCTTGAATCTTGAGGTAGGTAGGTTGGAAGATAATTTAGATCGATGTGTTCAAAATGTTACTTGAGTAAAAGTACAAAAGTATTGGCATCAAAATATACTTAAAGTACCAAAAGTAAAAGTACTAAAATGTTTGAAAATAGCAGATCTACAAGCTCACAACACATCGCAATGCGGCGCGTTGTGAGCTTGTAGATCGGCTATTTTCAAATAGCCTGTGTATAAAATCTGGCTGAAGGTGGTTCATTTATGTTTTATAATATAATGATTTATATCCGCAAAGTAACTAGTAACTAAAGTTGTCAAATAATTGTAGTGGAGTAAAAGTACAATATTTTCCTCAGATGTAGTGGAGTAGAAGGGTAAGTGATTTGCTTTGGTTAAAATAAGTGTTAAATAGCTCTATATTGTGATAGTACTCATTGCTATAGAGTGTTTGTTCAGTATTAGGAGTCTCCTTGTCTCTCCAGCTCTTTATTAAACAGAAAATGCATTTTCGTTTCAGTTTCAGTTTCATTTCCAATTTTATCCAACCAGGACAGAGAACTCAATCAGGATATAGATTAAACAAGTGAAATTGGAAGTGATGACACTAAGAAATGAGCAGACAAAATTGGAACTGGAACACTATACAAATTAAGCTTAAAAATGTGTACTTTCTCCTGATTGGCTGAGATTTTGACACCTACCGAAAAATGTATTTTCTGTTTATTAAAGAGCTGGAGAGACGGGGAGACTCCTGTTACTGAACAAACACTATAGCAATGATTACTATCAGAATATAGTATTTTAACCTTTTAACAAAATACTTTTTGTTTTAACCAAAAAATATAACTTACCCTACCTTAAAAGTACTAAAAATTGGCAATACTCCACTAAAGTAAAAATACCTCAAAATTGTACTTAAGTACAGTACTTGAGTAAATGTACTTAGTTACTTTACACCACTGCTGAGTGCCCCCTTTAAATAAAGACATTACCTGGGACCCCTGGGGCTCCGGGGGGGCCAGCTGGAGCAGAGAGTAAGGGGCTGTCGGGACCTTTCCCTGCTCGCCCTTGTGATGGTTTATCACTGCTGTTGGCCAGCCCAGGAATCTATGAGCACAATTATAGACATAATATACCAACCATTACAAAGCAACGGCATAGTAATACTGTATATATATCGTCTCTGTCGGGGTGGAATCCTCATTATGTCCAAAACTGTTACTTTTCAGGGTTCAAATAAAAAAACATCAAAAGTAGTAGATCTACAAGCTGAAAACGCGAGGTTTTGCGCCGCGTTTCCAGCTTGTGGATCTGCTACTTTTGATGCTTTTGTGTGACGCTGTAGAATGATCAAGTTGGGCTTTAATTTACGAAAAAACCCAAAGTTAGAATATGGAGATAAGAGGTTTCTGCTTGACAGCAATGATATGCAGTATATATACACACACACACACACTGAGGTGAAATCACGACCCTGGGTAGTCAAGTACTGCGAGGCTGGCAGACAGTGTGTACCTGGTTAGGAGTGTGTGTGCTTCCCAGTCTCAGTTTGAGCTGCAGCAGGCTGTTCTTCATGTCCACAAAGTCCTGACAGGTGAAGGAACAGGAACCGCCGCTCATCAGCGGGTCGGACTTCCCCGATGTACTCACTGCGAGACAAAACAAAAACACTCTCTAAAACGGGCTACAAACTGGCTTGCGACTGAGCGACTCTACTGTCCACACCCCGCACACATGCTCTATATCTGCACGCATAGTTTATGTTGTGCTGCTTGTCAGGGCCGGAGTGGGACTCCAAATCTGGCCGGGAGATACACGCCCACCCAGGCCACCCTGCGCGTGCGCAGCGTGCGTCGTTTTTTTTGGGGGGGCCCTTTTTTGGGGGGGCCTTATTTTTGGGGGGCCTTACAAAAGGGGGGCCTTTTTGGGGGTTAAAGGTAGGGGGGAGGCCCGCAGCTGCACTGAGCTGCAAGCAACACTGACTGCATTGAATTGAAATTGACTGTGGTTGGCCTGGCCTGAGCTTAGGAGAGATTTTTTTTTGCTGCATCACTTAAGCGCCGCGCTGGCTGTGGATGACTGGCCTGACCTGAAATTTTTTTTTGATGAAAAAAAAAAAAAAAAAAAAAAAAAAAAAAAATTCAGGCAGGCCACTAGAGGGCAGGCCACCGGGAATAGTCCCGGTCCTCCCGACGGCCAATCCGGGCCTGCTGCTTGTTGAATTCACAAAGCTATGGTGGGGATATGTAATAGATCATGGGTCTTCAACGTTTTGCAGGCCAAGGACTCCTTAGCTGAGATAGAGATGAAGCAGGGACCCCCCACTACATATTGGATTCATGTTAAACGTGTGTTTTCAGACATTTAGCGACTTAAACCCTCAATACTTTGTAAACTTGACCTTTGGCTCGGCACTTGGTCTGCTCTTTTTTCCCCTGTACAACAAACCTCTGTCGAACATAGCTGTTGTTATAGCTCACAACGAGTCGCAGACGCATTGTGAGCTTGTAGATCTGTTATTTTTGGCTAATGCCCCCCCCCCCAGAATAGGGATGCGAGTGTTCAAGTGGTTAATGTAAAAATGTAAAAATAAAGTCCCTATCACACAAAAATTTGGCGGCCCCCCTGCAGTATCTCTGAGGACCCCCTAGCGGTCCCGGACCCCCTGTTGAAGACTACTTTAATAGATACACAGAACGATGCTGACTTGAACAGTCCCATGGCGCCGTACACCACTCCAGGTGGCCGAGACTCGACCTACAGTAGACTATCCTCCTGCCTGGCCCCCGAGATGTGAGATGATTGCCCTCATTCATGTTTGGCATGTTGCTTGGAAATCTGTTATTTTCAGTCAGCCACAATGTACGCTGACGCCTAATAGGGGTGAAAGGTTAGCGAGATTGCAAGGGCTCTCGGTTCTACAGACTGTGTTGTTTAACCACATGAACCCTAGGCCTAAAGTCTTTATTCTGAGGCGAAAATTCAGTTATAGAACAACTATATAGTTGTGTGTGTGTGTGTGTGTGTGTGTGTGTGTGTGTGTGTGTGTGTGTGTGTGTGTGTGTGTGTGTGTGTGTGTGTGTGTGTATGTATATATATATATATATATATATATATATATATATATATATATATATATATATATATATACACACACACACACCGTATATCTAGGTGTGCCCTGGGATCTTTTGGCTAAGCCAGGTGTGCCTTGGCACAAAAAAGGTTGATAAACACTGGTATAGACCCCTGGGGGACGCCAGTCAATGAAGCGAACAATTAAAGTTACAAAGTTGTTTAAATTCTTACCCTATACCTTTTATTATTTTCTTTTTTTTTTTACCAGGTAATGCACTTTTTCCATTTTCTTTTTGTATTATGTGATGGAAGCTCTGCTTCTATGTTAGGTTACGGTCGGGTCAGCAATTGCTTTTTTTTGCATTGTTTGGTAGATGTTTAGGGACGAATTTAATTAATTTGATGATTTTGAAACTACAGATAAAGTTGCAACACATAGTACCTTTGAAAAAAGCATCAAGGGTACAAACCCAATAAAGATGAAAATGTCCATTGTAGTCCTCGTGGTAGAAGGGGTGGGGTTAGGGGGCAGTTGGCAGGCAGAAAACAGTTTAAACCAAATCAAAATGTTTGCAAACAAATGCCGGGTGGATATGCTGCATCTAGCCAGCTTGCCAGCAGTAAACAGGAAGCAACTTGAACAAAACATTGTTTTGTGTATGGGACTGTACAGTCAAATGCTCTGTACGTAACAAATTAGGCCTAGACTTTGAAAACACACACACACATGCGCGCACGCGCGCACGCACACACATTGGCACTCCATGTATTAATTGATTCCGTGTCATATCATGTAGGTTATAAACGCCACCAACCCTCTGAAAAATCTTACTTCATACCAGGAACTGAAAGAAAATGTGTTGCCTGTATGCACCCGGAGGTGCTGGTCGTCTTCATACATTAAATGACACAGACACACTATGGATAATACTGTCCCAGATGCACCGTTATACATCCGGAGGTAAGTTTGTTATTGAGCGGACGTCATGATGGTTTGGTCTGTATGGACACATAATAAGTCCGGGAGTCAAAGGGTGATTTTTGGCTGAACGTGGTTTCGTCGGTAAAAGTTTTTTTCTCAACTGATTCTTGCTGCTGGGGGTCCCCTCTTAAGGATTCAAGAGGGTGCCCAGTGAAATCCCTTGAGCATTTTTTATTATTAACCCCTTAATGCCCAAAACACTAAAAATTCACCCAAAATAGACTTCTATGGTATTTCATGCAAAATACTTGATCTAAATGCTTAAATTTGGTTTCTACAGTGTGTATCCATGTAAGTGGATGTGTACAGTGCATTAGATTTAATATTTATGCATGTTTTAATATTAACCCCTTCCTGCCCAGAACAACATAATCTTTAAACTGTGATATTGTACATGCACATAAATCAAATCAAATCAAATGCATTAGAACTGCTTTCAACAGTGGAACTTGTTTCCTTTTGGATGAATGCACATTAACCCTTTCAGGCCTTCCATATTGAGCATCCTGCACAAAAAATATCTACAGAACATATTCCCCTGGGGGGGAAAAAGAAAAGAAAAAAACATTAAAAATATATATATATATATATATTCCCCCAGCCCTAAGCCACCACTGCCTCAACTTATCCGCCCCAATAACCGCGCGAGCCACCTTCCGGATAACCTTGTCATTGGACAACCCGAGTAATGTGATGTGACAATAAAGTTTGATTCTGATTCTGATTCTGAGTCGGAAGGCTCGGCGGGCCTGGGCTGCAGAGACAACCGAGCGGAGCTGCAAGAGGCCGATGCCGCCATCGGAATTGCTTGAGTAGAGGATCCCGTTGCTAGACGATTGATGCAAGCGGAACCACTCCCTCACTCTGACCCGGATAGCCTTGTCTACATCCCTCAAGGGTGTGGGGGCGGTGCCTATGTGATCCGCGGCGTAAAGAACCCTCGGTAGGGCAAAGCGGTTCAACAGATCAAACTTCATTCGGGGATCGAGGGGTGCCCTGCCGATCCTGTCACTCCACGCGGAGATCGAGGCTTCGCAGGCCGGAGCCGAAAAACCGTCAAGCGGGCTCACTCTGAGGCCGAGATATTTCTCGTAACCAGCAGGATCGATCAGGTGCAACCGCTCACCGTCAAAGGCCCAATCGGTGTTAACATTGTAGGTCAGCCGGCCGCCCTTCTTTTCGATAAAGAACCCATGACACTTACTGGCGTTAACCCGCATGCCGGTAAGTTGTCAGAAAGCCCCCAGAATGTTCAAGTTTCTCCGCATGCCTTCCTTTGAGTCACTAAACAATGCTAGATCGTCAGCAAACGCCATCGCCACCACGGAGACATCCCCGAAGGAGAATCCCCGCCCTTCGCGTTCGATAGTGGTGATTAATGGATCAACCGCTAGATTGAAAAGTAGGGGAGACAAGGAAATAACCTTGTTTCACACCCACCTTCATTTCTGGTGATGTCCCTTCCCCACACCTGACCCTCGTCGTACATCCATCGTAGCCCGCAAAGATTACGTCCGCCATGTGCCGGTCGAGACCCCGCCCCTCCAGCACCGCCCGGAGGTGTTGATGCGAGACCGTATCGAGCGCTTTTTGGAAATCGATGAACACCACGCCCAAAGGTTTGCCCTGCCCCTTACTGTGCTTTAACGCTGACTCGAGTAACATCAAGTTCTCCGAGCAGCCAGACGAGGGAATGAACCCCCGCTGTCGAGGGTGTAAGGGGCAGGCGGCTCTCATTCGCCCGTCGAGGATACGGGAAAAGAGACCGATAATCACCGAGGCGATGGTAATGGGCCTCCAGTTGCCAAGTAGGACTAGCTTGGCGGGGTCATCACTTTTAGGGATAAGCGTCGTACGGCACCGCTTCAGGCACTGGGGGACATAGCCAGCGACCAACCACGATGAGTAGATGTGCGCGAGTTGCGAGCCGTCAGGGTCCCATAGTAGCAACTCAGAACGAGTGATACCGTCGGGACCGGCCGCTTTGCCATTCTGCATGCGCTGGAGACAAGAGTGAACCTCTTCACCCGAGATCAAATCGCCGAGGATAGTATTGTCAGCCCCACCGAAGGAACGGAAATGGCCCAGTCCAAGAAGCGGTCGCTCTAGCCCCCAAGCATTTTGGTAGAAACGATGTATTCCATGCATGGGTATCGGACACCCGATAACATTGTCCCCGTCTAGGACAGTTTTGGCTAACCGCTTCCTATCACAGTGGTACAGCCGCCTCAGAAACACCCGGCGGTGAAACATTTGCAGGCAACTGCCCCTTCTGCCAGGCACTTCTCCACTTATCTCTCTCTGGCGACGCAACTGTTTCGGCGGAGACCCCAGGCTACTAATTAGCCAGTTAGCTTTGGCTTCAATGGATCGCACCGAACACTCTTCAATCTTCAAAAAGAGGTCGGAGTCTTCCCCCAGTCTGACCCCATCAATACCCGCGTCTTCTACAAGACGTCGAAGCGCCTGTTTCATCAACGCGGGCTGTAACGGAATCGTGTCAGGACGAGTGTTTCATCATCCAGCACGACTGGGGGACGACCGCCTCTTGCACGGTCAGCCTTTTCAAGGCTACAAGCCTTACCCCTCACCTGCTCCTCCGTCCTCCCCCGCCCCAGGTCTTTAGCCACGGACTTCCACGACCAGGTATCTCTGGGACGGTTCATAAGAACTCGTAGCTCGTTGACCTCCTCCACGGTCCAACGCCGGTGCTTACGCCCCCGAACCTGCTGTCTCCCACGTCCCGGGTTCTCGCTTGGCATGTTCAGTTCTTTGTGTCTGCTTAGCATGTGATTGGTCCGGCCGGCACATGAGAGGGCCCTGAACGAACAGAGCCCACAGGAAAAGTTAACCAACGCCCGGCGCTGGTCCACGATAACCGGTTTGCACCGGGCAAAGTGGCACCGCACCGCACGCGGGTTAGAGCTCTCCCAGGTATCATTTACTGGATTTGTACCTTACCGTCAAATCATGGTGTCTGGACGCAAAAAGCGGAACCAGTGAAAGGACACCGGCGATAGGTACGCCACAAAGAACACACGGCCTATCAAACGGGATACGGATAGACAGGACACGGGGGAGTTGACCGGAGCCGGCCGCGGAATCTCGGAAGTATAGTCTCCCGGCGGCGTGCACTATGACGGTCACCACTTCCTCCTTTGCCCCCTAGCCAGGTCGACGGCATGTTACGGGGGATCGGCGCCCGTGGCCCGGTACGCAGCTGTTTGGTCGGTCGCCGGAGTACGCGACGCAAGCAGGGTTTGAGAAACGGAGTCTCCGGAGCGCGCCTTTGCGCCCCCGCCGCATACGGATCTCCTCGCCGAGCCGTGTGATGGGGCTTGAGGCGAGGCCGACAGCGGGGGCCCTCAGGCGGTCCGTGGCAGGGCAACTAGGTCAGACTGTGCGTCTCGGTCTCGCTAGGCCGGGGTCGGCCGCGGAGGACAGGCCACCGAGGCCTCTCCGCACGTGGTCCCTCCGCGCCTGGTCGGGCCCGCAGGCTGCAAGCAGCGTCCGTTGACGGGTATCTTCCACCAGCATGCGACCCAGTGAAGTTTGGATGGGAAAAAGACATAACTAACAGGTCACTGAGCCCAACCACTCTACCTGAAGGTTGCAAACCTGCCCCAGACTACATTTTGCAAATGATTAAATGTGGCTGCAAAACTGACAACCCATGCAATTCCAAAAAATGCAGCTGCAGAGTACATGGTTTGCCATGCACATTGTCCTGTCACTGTTATGTTGTAGGATGCTCAAGACAGTTTTAGATAGGATTCTTTCCTTTTTCTTTTATAAATTCCTTTAAACTTGGTTCTTGTCTCTGATTCTGGTGTCTCAGGAAAATGTGGTTAGTTGGTATCATTGGACCTTAATATGGGATATGCTGTATATGACCACTTCCACATAAACATTATTAATTTCTTATACAGCTAATTTGAAGCATTTGAATTGATTTACTGTGCATAACATGTCATAAATCAACATTTTTAATGGATTTTGGTGCTTCGGGTGTGAAGGAGTTAATATCTATGAAATGTTCTAATGTGAAATCAAAAAACAAAATTTTACACATCCACGTTCATTGATAAACACTGTAGAAATCAAATTTTATGCGCTAAATCAATATTTTTGCATAAAATGCCATAAAAAACGTTTTTTTGTTTTGGGCATTTAAGGGTTAATGACGGTTGGCCTCAAAGGGTTAATATGCATTCATCCAAAAGGAAACATGACCAGGTCCACTATTAGACTTAGTAGAAAGCAGATCTGATGCATTTGATTTGATTTCTGTACATGTTCTATTTCACAATATCACAGTTTAAAGATTAAGTTGTTCTGGGAATGAAGGGGTTAATATTTAAAAGTTTACAAATATTAAATCTAATGCACTGTACACATCCACTTACATGGATACACACTGTAGAAAGCAAATTTTAAGCAATTAGATCAAGTATTTTGCATGAAATACTATAGAAGTCTATTTTGGGTGAATTTTTAGTGTTTTGGGCATTAAGGGGTTAATAATAAAAAATGCTCAAGGGATTTCACCGGGCACCCTCTTGAATTCTTAAGAGGGGACCCCCAGCAGCAAGAATCAGTTGAGAAAAAAACTTTTACCGACGAAACCACGTTAAGCCCCATGACTCCCGGACTATAAGGCGCAACTATGCAGATACAGTACATTCTTTATTTTTTTTTACTTTCTTTATTTTTTTTTTTTCTTAGAGCAAGTTAGGTCATGTTGGGCATCACATATACATTAAATGAGTACATTTCTGGTATAGTTAACACTCTTATGTTACGGGCTATTCAGTCCTGATGAGATGAGAGGGATCCTTATTTGAAGTAACTTCAGTCCTTTTGTTGAGAGATCTCAGATAAAAAATAATAATAATGCAGATACATTCTATAGATTGTGCAATATCAGTTTGAGAAATCTTTCCAGGAATAACTACAGTTCCAAGTGCCTATACTCTTTTCTATTTTTGTATATTTTTTCCCCCTATCATGTCCTTGTTTATGGCTCTGACAGCCACTGGGAAGAAAGGACAACATGTTGACTGTATTATTGTAATGCAGTGATTCTCAAACGTTTACATTTCACGGACCCCCACCACAAAACTCTGAGAGTGTGCAAATGTACAAATGACTTGTACTCTCTCAGAGTTACAGACCTGTAAAGGTCTATTTGGTTAACTATCAATCATTTAGCTGGGGACCCCCTGGAAGCCCCTCAACGACCTCTGGTTTGAGAACCAGTGTTGTAAATGGAAGCTCCGTTATGTCATACACACACAACAGAGCTGTATGTTGTGTGTATGATGGCATACAGTATTTGGCAACGATTCTGCTGTAAACTTACAGTTGTGTCTGAGGATGCAGGAGCGTTGGTCCGGGGCCAGGATGTAGCCGCTGTGACAGAGACACTGGAAGCTGCCAATGGTGTTCACACACTCGTGGTCACACACACTGCTGCTGGACTGCTGCTCACACTCATCAATGTCTGTCCGTTTACAAGAGAAAAGAGAGATTGATTGATTGATTGAATACTTTATTTGTCAGAAATGTAAACAGCACGAGGTACATGACATTAAGGCTAAAAGGATAACACAAAAAAAAGTCCTGGGGACTTGTTTTCATTGTGGTCCTATGTATTCAATTAATCACTGTGTCACTCACTCACACAATGGATCATTCCCTATTCTAATGATAGCCACTGGCTATGGACTCCAACAAACATATCGTTGCTGTCGGGCAGAAACCTCTTATCTCCATATTTTAAATTCTTGTGTTTTTTCGGGAATTATACCTTACTTGAGCATACTACAGCGTCACACAAAAGCATCAAAAGTAGCAGATCCACAAGCTTTAAATGTGGTGCGAAGCCACATGTTTTGATCTATCTGCTGCTTTTGCTATTTTTAAATTTGAATCCTGAAAAGTAACAGTTTTGGACATAATGAGGTTTCCAAACGAAAGAGGCGATATGCAGCTCATATATAATCAATAAAGGTTTCCATAATTATGGAGTTGTCTGATGGAAAATGTCGTGGACTCAAAATTTACTTTATGCTATTAAGTCTCAACTCTTATCAAAGTTGCATGACCGTGTGAAAATGCTGTAGGACCCGGAATTTGGGTCGAGACCCACTAGTTGGGAAACAGCGGCAAAAAGAAAAAAAGGGCACACACAAAGGATAAAGATAATAAACGATGGAAATGGATATCAGAGAAAAACAAATTGTGCAGATTAGATAAAGCTTGTAAAACATCTCATATCACACACACACACACACACACACACACACACACACACACACACACACACACACACACACACACACACACCCGTGCAGTGTACAGATGAGTCTACTGATACAGTAGTGGCCGCACAGTATCGGCAGACTAATCTGCTGATACAGTATGGCCGGGACGGGAGACAAGCAGGAAGTGGACTGACCCAGACAGTAAGGAGACTTATGGCCGCGGTGTCTCTCACGGTCGAAGCGATAACCTGGGTAGCAGGTGCACACGACCCTTCCAAAGTTGTCCGTACACTGCTGCTCACAGGGCGAGCCAGCACACACATCTACACCTACAGAGAGAGAGAGAGAGAAATAATAACTTTATAAAATATAATAACTTTATTTATATTGCACTTTTTAAGCCATTAAGACCTGAAGCTGATTCTAGAAATGTCTTCTAAATCCCAACAGTATTCTGAAAAAACGTATGTTTCTAGTCAGTGTGGTGCTCAAACTTTTTCATGTCAAGGACCCTCAAAATTATATGTATTTGACCGCGGACCCCCATCTCAAAATATTTTGTTCCAGGGACCCCCCAGAAGCAAAGATTTGAGTTAAACATGTTTGCTTTAAAAGAATGTAAAGATTTGCACACATGTTCATGATTTTTCATAAATAGCAGATCTACAAGCTCATAGCGCGGCACTCGGTGCAGCGCTATGAGCTTGTATATCTGCTATTTTTGAATAGCCAAAGTGTAAAATAATGCGTTAAAACAACTTACAAAGTGCTGCACAAAAAACTGGGACAATTGGAGGAGGATGCTAAAAGAAAAGTCAAAATAAATAAGCTAATGCAATTTGAATTGAACTATGGATAACCACAGAAGGATGATGCACCAAAACACAGTATTATTTACATGAATGTTTTTTTGAAACATATATGTTTTTTGAAGTGATTTAAAATAGTGTCAGGCAGCTCGTGGAATAGCCTCGGGTTAGGGTGTTCCAAAGTGTAGGAGCTTGGACAGTGAGTGAGTGAGTGAGTGAGTGAGTGAGTGTGTTAATGAGTGAGTGAGTGAGGCCAGCACATTATGAAGGTGAGTATTTGAATATTCTGTGTAGATTTGCAGTAACAGACTGCTCCCTCTTGTGGACATTGTGGTCCACTGTCTAACTTTTCCACAGACTGAAAACTGAAGAATGAAACCACTTCAGTGAGAGAGAGAGATAGAGATAGAGATAGAGAAACTACTAGACATGAGAATTTAAAGAATAGACTGAGATGAAACAGATTGCATATTGAACTAGAGAGAACTCCACCAAGGCAGCCCAAATGTGTTTTGAAATCACCCAATAATCTTCACAATTTTAGACATCTCATTCCTTTACAAAAACACTTTCACACCTTCAACTCTCTCTGGGATCTTGCTCAGTGAGGTCTTTCTAATCTTTATTATAGCACACACAAAAATGCAGACAAGTGGGTGGAAATAGTTTCCAGTCTTTCCAAATTAATCAATAACAACAAAACAAATATATATGGTCACCTGTTTTGTTAGATGTGATGTGCTACCACTGCTACCCAATTTCACAAGTTTCCAAATATATAAAAATGCTTTCAGAGTAGCAGATCTACAAGCTCACGTGTAACAAAGAGACACGTTGTGAGCTTGTAGATCTGCTAAACCCTAAGTGTATATATAGGGCTGAAGTGGTTAATGCCTGTTATAAGTAACTACTAGTAAAAAAAAAAATCAAATAGTTATAGCAGAATAAAAAGTACAACATTTGCCTCTGAGATGTAGTGGAGTAGAAGTAAAAGTACTGAAAATTGGAAATACTCCAGTAAAGTAAAAATACTTCAAAGTTTCACTTGAGTACATGTACTTAGTTACTTTACACCACTGGGTACCACCTGGTGTACACTGCAGTCAACAGTCAAAGATTACACACCCCATCGACATATAGTGCTAATAGTCTTATTATGATAGCATAATATGGTAGTGATGATATATTATATTAGTGAAGTAATAAACCGTGTTATGCTGACCCAAAGGATGACTGCATTTTTCAACACCTGATTCCTGATTTGTAAAGACATTTTGAAAGACCAAAATAGTAAATTAGTTGGTTGGCCCAGACGGCTGGTGTAGCCGTCTGAGCATCTAAGCCTGACAGCGCGTCACGGGTTCGAATCCCAATACGACCTTTGGTGCGCGTCACCCCCCCCCATCTATCTCCATATTTCCTGTCAGTCTACAGTATATCTATCAATAAAGGGCAGAAAAAGGCCCAAAAATATCTTTAAAAATAAATAAATAATAATAATTAGTTACACTGCTGCATCAATCAGATAAACATGAAGAACCAAACAAAGGGAGATGTCATATATCTTACTGCAGCATGATGGAATGCGGAATGTGAGGAAGTTTGAGAATAAAGGATCCAGTCAGCCGTTTGGAAAACAAGATGTACCGGTAACTGTGTCCTTAAATAAAGGCACAACAGCCACACAGTGGTAGGTGTTTTTGTATTTATTTACTTCCTCATGCATTTCTGGTGACACAACATAGCCTACTCTACGTCTAACATCAAGTTAATGTTCAGTACAAAGGTATGAATGTACTTTAAGAATACTTCTATATTTATATCTTTGCTGTTTGTCTTTACCTTATGGCTACATGTTTTTTTTTTAAAGTACATTTTTTTCTTTTTTTTAAATGACAAAAAGATTCCTGACAGTGTGAGTGTGCAATTTTAAATTGTAGAGGCTTTTAGTGTTTAATATGAAAGGATATTTTTAATTACTGTATGTTTTAATTTGTCAGACTGTTTGTGTCGTGACAAAGTCAAGTCTTGTGATCACTGTGCAATATGCCAAAGCAATTTCATCGTAGAAACCTCAAGTTGTGTCCCCTTATTATATAGCGGTTGAATCTGTTGTTTTATTCAGTTGCTCTAAGTTTTACATTTTACAACTTTTCTTTTGATTTTATTGTCTCCGCCAGGCCGAAGGCGTGGCCGCGACTATGTTTTGCACCCTGTCTGTCCGTCCGTCTGTCCGTGTGTCCAGGGGCGGACTTACCGTTGGGCTAGGTTGGGCTGCAGCCCACGGGCCTCCAACTGGGGGGGCCTCCGATTTTTTGGATTCCAAAGTTTGCAGGAGTGGTCAGTTTTTAAAAAAATGCCTCGAATCATGAAGGCCAAGGAAAAACCACTGCCCTGCATTTTTCACATCAGCCTTTTATTGCGCCACCAGTAGGCCAAGTTTTGCAAAACGCATTTCTTGATATTACTCTTACAGATTTTGTCTAAACATCACGCAAATCAGTAAATATTATCTCTATAGTCATGTGATAAACACGGATCTGTACAATTTTTCGTATTCCTTCCTGATTGGCTAAGATTGGCATGTAAAGTTTGCAGGAGGGCTTGATTGGAACAAAATGCCTCAAATCATTAACGCAGCGTCCGATTACCATGGAACTTTGGGCGCACATTCCCACTAGGCAGAGGAAGACATGCCAACCTTTTCACATTGTCCTGTTATAACGCCACCAGGAGGACGATTTTTGCAATATATTTTTTATATTATTCCTACAGATTTTGTCCAAACATCACGCAAATCGGTACACAATATCTCTATAGTCATGTGATCAAGACTGGCCCACAATAACCTACTTGGAGACCTTTTTCTAGTAATTCTATTGTGGTTATGGTGTTCTTTTGGTTATCTGCCTCAATTGGAAAGAACTTTAAATGTGTTATACTGTATATGGTATTAAAGGTGACTGACTTGCAATTAGGGGTTTCTGATTTGGATACAAACCTTTTTTTCAACTTTTGATTGTTTCTGTTCATTTTACGATACACATGTGGTGTCATATGTGTTTCCGGTTCCGCCCTGCCGCCGAGCCAATCTAACAAAGCTATAGGAAAATGAACTGGAACAGGAAAGAGGTACGCCACCTTCTGAAAACCTGGGTCTACAGTTATGCAATATGCACAGAGTCAGAGTTAAGGCTTTACATTAGTTTTCCGAACTGTAACACTAACAACGTTTTCTGTGTAGATGATGGAGTCTGTCAGAGTTGACGTTGGATCAAAGGACATCGTCCCTCTGCCCCCCTCATGTGTCCCACCCGTCCCCCCTCCTCTGAGGGACGGTGAACATTACCATGTCTTCATCAGCTACAGCAGCACTGATGTGTGTTGGACCCACAACCTCATAGACGAGCTGGAGTCCTGCGGCTTGCAGGTTTGCTACCACGAGCGAGACTTTGTTCCTGGTTGCTCCGTGCTGGAAAACATGTCCGACTGCATTCAGAAGAGCCAGAAAGTTCTGCTGGTCCTCAGCTCAGAGTTTGTGAGGAGTCGCTGGTGTCTCCTGGAGGCCAACATGTCTCTGTTCAGAAACTGCCTGGAGCGCAAGCCCATCGTTCCCGTGCTGCTGGAGCAGGGAGTCAGCGTTCCTCTTCACCTCTGCCACCTCACCTACCTGGAGGCCAGGGACCCAGACTTTCTCATTAAGCTTCTCAAGGTGCTCTGCACATCCAACCATCAGCTGCAGGCCAACACGGTCGTACCCTTCCAGCCTCCATCCATCTACAACGGGAAGGTTCTGCAGCCTCTGACTGCTGTCAACGAAGAGACGGTCCACAAATGGGACGCTGGCCGGTTCAGTTACATGGAGGTCCCGGAACAGTTGCGCTTGGTCATCGAAGACCCAAACATATATCTAAGGGCTGTCAAGATAGTCAATAATGTTTCTGAGAGCAAAGTGTGGTTTCATTCACTTTGGTTGAGAATGCTGATGTACATTGCAGCTGCAATAGTTGGTTTCGGATTGGTGATGGTAATTATTCTGTCCATAGTCTTTCAGGGCGAGTTTGAATTTAAATTGAACATTTTCTATTGTTTTATTTTCCTGATCGTACCTTTGAGTATCTTTGTTCGTCTTTGTATGTGGAAGGTGGAAGATGAAAATTATATTATGGGGGAAATGCATAAAGCAGTTGGACAAGCAAACACACTGCTTTGTCAATACAAGGTTTTAATGGGCTGTTGTTCCAATTCCAAAATCGCTCTGGTCTGTGTTTCTCTGGATGGGTGCAGGGGTGAATTCACAAAAACATTTTCTGAGCATGCCTGCACCGAGGACTCCGAGGAGATGTTTGACAGAGCTCTGGTCTTCTTCTCATCAGGTTATGCCTGCTGCCTGGCCAAAAGGCACTTCCCCTTTCTCCAGCCTAGCTCCACTGGCCACATGGAGGGAGGAGTGTGTTTCTGCCAGTATGTCTCACAACAGCTGAGCAGGGGGAAATGGAAGTAGTGGTAATAGTATAATATAGTATAAATGCAAAGTGTATATTTTTTTCATAACCATATGGCTCTGGCATGATTATCCAGTTTATACCGTGGCCACTTACCAGTGATTCAAATTTAAATAATGCTCGCTAAAAATTTGGGGGCAATGTTATTTAAATAGACACTTTGTGTTTGCACTATGTTCTTAAATGTTGAAATAAACGTTACGTTACTCCAGCAAGTGTGAGAACTGAGAAGCCGTAGTAAGGAACAAGTACCAGTTGAGACAGCTGATAACAGTGACATATTTTACAGGATATCAAAACATACGTTTTATGTTCCCCAAAAGGATGAGTTAAGTTATATTGAAATCTATGTTTTTTTAAGGATAGCTTGTAGCAAATGTTAGCTAAAATAACCATTATACAGTAAAATACACAAACCAATGAAACCAACTCTGCATCGTCTATCATTTTTCTAAATCAGACACCTTGTCATGCACGCTTACATAAAGATTTAAACTTAGGTTTTTGCTGTGATATTGCAAACATTATAGGCCGACAGGGGCCCTAATAGGTGTCATGGTTTATAGATTGTATTGTTTAACCTAGAAAGGGGTGCTCCATAGAGCACATATTATCTCTGACAGGGGTGGCCTAGCCAGGGCTGCGTAAGTCGTGGGTTGAAGCCATCAGGACTTGAGGATCTCGCATTCATGATATATGATGTTTTTTTTAAGACATACTGTAGGCGCCTCCCACTAATTTTTATAGCCAATTAGAGGCAAACAGTATGGAATATCAAAACCATGTTTGATGCTCATATCAAAATGTCTCCTGAGATCATTTGTACCTAACTTGGTGAATAATGTTTCTGCAACCAATAGTGACATTTGTGGCATTTGTGGTGCTCTCTATGGATCCAAGTGAACTTACTTTTGGCTCTGCATTGTTTAGAGACCCCTCAATGTGCGATTAAAATTTGAGGTTGATTTCACAATGCATTCATGATTTTTGGCATTCATTTTAGATCAAATAGGCCTGTAAGAGTTGGCCGGATGGCCAAGGCATCAAGAACAGACAGAATACAATGAATGCTGGTTTTGTACATTTACCTCCAAAACCAATCTGTGCAGGATGACATGTAGAGTGTACCCCGAGCAAAAATAATAGCAAATGTAAGACTAGGCAAAAAAATTGGTTCATAAATATAGAAAATAAGAAATAAATACTTAAAGGGCTAGACCACTTTGTAGTTACCTTGCCATGATGTAACTCCATAGCTGGGCAAGCAAACGAAAATAGTTGCTCCATTGATTAGAAATTGATAACTGTGTCTTTAAATAAAGGCAGAACAGCCAGTGGTAGGTTTATGCTTTTTTAGTTTACTAACTTCCTCATGCATTTCTGGGGATGCGTCAACAGTACTATATGTCTAACATCAAGTTGATATACAGTACAAAGGTATGAATGCACTTTTAGAATACTTCTACATTTGTATCTATGTTGTTTATCTTTAACCAGAATACCTTATGGATACATGATTTTTTTTTTTTTTCATTTTATAATTCTATTGATTTTATTGTGGTTATTGTGTTCTTTTCATTTGGTCATCTGCCTCAATTGCAAAGATTTTGGGTCAACTCCTGTAATTCTTAAATGTGCTATACTGTAATAAAGGTGACTTGACTTGCAATTAGGGTTTCTGTTTTGCTAGATAACAAACTTAAAATTTTCACTTACTGAAAATATTATTCTGAAGACAACTTTCTACAACAATAGTATGACTCAATTGAAAAAAGAATCAGAAGTTGCTACTGTGGCCCCTATAAGGGATTATTTGGGTCAAAAGTAAAGTAAAGTATAAAAGTAAAACATTAAAACACAAAATACTACCCCCCCCCCATTTAAAACAGACAGACATTTATTAAATGCCAGGAGCAGCACAAAACTGTTTTGTGCCTGTGACAGTTAAAGGACAGCAGAGGGTGCAGTGAGGTTTAATGAGTAATCTCCCTGCTCTTACCTGAATCAGGAAATGCTATTCAAATCAGTCTAGTCAAGATTCAGTCAGATACTACTGAATGTAAACAGACACTATACTGAATGTGTATTTCAACAATGTTTCACAGGTAAGAGCTTCTATAAGGACAAGATGGGATAAAAGGGTCATATGCATAAATGAGGATCTGAAGGGGCAAGTGGGCAGAGATGTATATGAGTGTGTTGTTATGATGAGTGAGTTTACCCTGGTGTTTAGCATTAGTACTTAGCAGGCTAACACTACAACACAGAGACAGCCACTGTGAGCCACAGTGAGGACGTGAAATGTCTATACTATCACCAACATAACCTGTGCAGTTTGCTAATACAGAGTTGGTGTGTTTTGGAGGATATAAGAATATCTGGAGTTTGAAAATATGAATGTTGATGTTACATTTGCATTTAAAGCTATGTTTGTTCCTGATGTGTTTCTCAGCTAATGACTATAAGAAACAGGGGCAATTAGGCCATTTGGTTTATTGAATATTATTGTTAAGTTGAATGATCATTGCACTGAGAAGGTGTTTATTAGTGTGGTTGCCCGAATGGGCAACCAGACTATTGTTCTCTACCGACTTTATTATTATTCTAGATAAACTTTTTTTCTATTCGCTACTCCTCCCACAGTTTTTTTACCCCAATTTCGTGCCATATGTCAAAATGACCGGCTTCACCGGGAATACTGTGCTTGTACCTTGCTAAGAGATTGGTTGTATAGTTTTATTGATATTGATTTATTAGTGCATTAAATTTCCCCATCCACTTTAATGGAAAAGTGAAAAAACTCAAATTCAAGTATTTTTTTTCTCAGAAACCGTAAGAGCTAGAGTTACCAGATTTGGAGGGCAGGTTCATAGTTTATTGCCAAATTATTTAAACAATTATTACACCATTCGGCCTCATGGTGGCGCTATAACAGCCCACTTTACCTTTTGGCCTATAACTCTTGAACCGTAGGTCGTAAAATATAAATCTTTTCCCCCTAGATTCCTTGGGTCATTACGCATCTCCCCATATAGGCCACGCCCATTTCCGCCTGGATAGATTTTCCGCCATTTTGAATTTTCTTCAAAACACACTTTTAGCTGCTCCTCCCACCTATTTTCTCCAAATTTCACAAAAATCGGTACACTTGATCTCTGGACCCATGCGATAATCTGGACCGAAACAGAATTTTGATAGTCCTTACCGTTCGTCCGTAAATGGCTTCCAAAGTTAGTGGGAGGGGCCTGTTTTACCAAAAATGCCAAAAATCACGAACGAAACGTCCGGTCAATCCCAAATTTAAATTTCCACTTTGACCCATAGGGGGCGCCACAAATGCACAAAACGTAACCGTTTGATGCAAAAACATGATTTCTGGGGGGAACAATCCTCTCAAATTGTAATAAACTAGAAGTTCGGGCCGCTACGCGGCCCGAACGTCTAGCGTGACGCGTCGTTCACTTTGCGGTGCCACCTTACAGGCACCTCACAGTGTGAGAGAGAGTTTTGTGCTCTCCTAAATCCACGGCAGGCTTTGAAAGTACCCACTTCAGAAAGAGGTGACGTGCATCACCTCTCCAATGACCAAAACCCACTATGGAAGCCGTCGAACTGGTGCGATCTGTCGTGAGATTACGTCACACTGGCGTTGTGTCCATATTCGGGACGACCGTCTCATCGTGATGTCAGATTACGTCACACTGGCGTGATGTCAGATTACGTCACACTGGCCACATACAATGTTCGTACATACAGACAACCGACATGGCGCAGGATTCAAATTGTATATATACTAGAAGTTCGGGCCGCTACGCGGCCCGAACATCTAGCGTGACGCGTCGTTCACTTTGCAGTGCCACCTTACAGGCACCTCACAGTGTGAGAGAGAGTTTTGTGCTCTCCTAAATCCACGGCAGGCTTTGAAAGTACCCACTTCAGAAAGAGGTGACGTGCATCACCTCTCCAATGACCAAAACCCACTATGGAAGCCGTCGAACTGGTGCGATCTGACGGCATCCTAGAATTTATAGGTAGGATGTGATGTCATGCTGTCGTGAGATTACGTCACACTGGCGTTGTGTCCATATTCGGGACGACCGTCTCATCGTGATGTCAGATTACGTCACACTGGCGTGATGTCAGATTACGTCACACTGGCCACATACAACGTTCGTACATACTGACAACCGACATGGCGCAGGATTCAAATTGTATATATAGATAGAAGCGATATCAGGAGTGACGTGAAAATATGATTGGCCCGTTACATTTGTGGGAGGGGCCTATTTATTTAGTGGGAGGGGCCTATTTCCTAAAATCAAAACGGCACAGGTCACGAACGCGGGATGCGATCGGCACCGAATTCGAATCCCGCGGCCTCCGACGGTATTCCTCCAGGCGTATCCCTCGTGTCCCGGCGGCCGCGAGCCGCGACCGGCGTCGGCGCAACCACACTTTGCAATTGCCCTGAATTGCGACGCGTCTAGTTGAAAATATTCAACTATTCAACTATAATTCAATGTTATTTCTATGTCAAGGGGCATTTGGACAGGGAAAGAGTATATTGCTGTGGGCAGCTATGATAAATGTGTTTGCTTATGTACTGTTACTGTATTAAACGTGACAGAAAATGGTATTCAGATCAGTCTAGTCAAGATTCAGTCAGATACTACTGAATGTAAACAGACACTACTGAATGTGTATTTCAACTGTGTTTCACAGATACCCCCTACCCTGAAAACTAAATAAATCTGTTGCACCGGATTGAGGAACCTTCTTCTTTACATATGTGTAACACTACTGTATTGAGATTTTTAAAAATTGATATTTCCTGTGCCTGTTCATTTTCCTTATGTACTGTAAAGGTGTCATATGTGTTTCCGGTTCCACCCTGCTGCCGAGCCAATCTCACAAAGGCATGGGAAAAGTCGATTAAGGCTTTAATTAGTTTCCGAACTCTAACACTAACAACGTTTTCTGTGTAGATGATGGAATCTGTCAGAGTTGACGTTGGATCAAAGCACATCGTCCCTCTGCCCCCCTCATGTGTCCCACCAGTCCCCCCTCCACTGAGGGACGGTGAACATTACCATGTCTTCATCAGCTACAGCAGCACTGATGTGTGTTGGACCCACAACCTCATAGATGAGCTGGAGTCCTGCGGTTTGCAGGTCTGCTACCACGAGCGTGACTTTGTTCCCGGTCGCACTGTGCTGGAGAACATGTCCGACTGCATTCAGGAGAGCCAGAAAGTTCTGCTGGTCCTCAGCTCAGAGTTTGTGAGGAGTCGCTGGTGTCTCCTGGAGGCCAACATGTCTCTGTTCAGAAACTGCCTGGAGCGCAAGCCCATCGTTCCCGTGCTGCTGGAGCCGGGAGTCAGCGTTCCTCTTCACCTCTGCCACCTCACCTACCTGGAGGCCAGGGACCCAGACTTTCTCATTAAGCTTCTCAAGGTGCTCTGCACATCCAACCATCAGCTGCAAGCCAACACGGTCGTACCCTTCCAGCCTCCATCCATCTACAACGGGAAGGTTCTGCAGCCTCTGACTGCTTTCAACGAAGAGAAGCTCCACAAATGGGACGCCGGCCGGTTCAGTGACATGGAGGTCCCGGAGCAGTTGCGCTTGGTTATTGAAGACCCAAACATGTATCTAAGGGCTGTGAGGATAGTCAATAATGTTTCTGAGAGCAAAGTGTGGTTTCATTCACTTTGGTTGAGAATGCTGATGTACATTGCAGCTGCAATAGTTGGTTTCGGATTGGTGATGGTAATTATTCTGTCCATAGTCTTTCAGGGCGAGTTTGAATTTAAATTGAACATTTTCTATTGTTTTATTTTCCTGATCGTACCTTTGAGTATCTTTGTTCGTCTTTGTATGTGGAAGATGGAGGATGAAAATTATATTATGGGGGAAATGCATAAAGCAGTTGGACAAGCAAACACACTGCTTTGTCAATACAAGGTTTTAATGGGCTGTTGTTCCAATTCCAAAATCGCTCTGGTCTGTGTTTCTCTGGATGGGTGCAGGGGTGAATTCACAAAAACATTTTCTGAGCATGCCTGCACCGAGGACTCCGAGGAGATGTTTCACAGAGCTCTGGTCTTCTTCTCATCAGGTTATGCCTGCTGCCTGGCCAAAAGGCACTTCCCCTTTCTCCAGCTTAGCTCCACTGGCCACCTGGAGGGAGGAGTGTGTTTCTGCCAGTATGTCTCACAACAGCTGAGCAGGGGGAAATGGAAGTAGTGGTAATAGTATAATATAGTATAAATGCAAAGTGTATATTTTTTTCATAACCATATGGCTCTGGCATGATTATCCAGTTTATACCGTGGCCACTTACCAGTGATTCAAATTTAAATAATGCTCGCTAAAAATTTGGGGGCAATGTTATTTAAATAGACACTTTGTGTTTGCACTATGTTCTTAAATGTTGAAATAAACGTTACGTTACTCCAGCAAGTGTGAGAACTGAGAAGCCGTAGTAAGGAACAAGTACCAGTTGAGACAGTCAGCTGATAACAGTGACATATTTTACAGAACACAATATCAAAACATACGTTTTATGTTCCCCAAAAGGATGAAAGTTATATTGAAATCCATGTTTTTTTAAGGATAGCTTGTAGCAAATGTTAGCTAAAATAACCATTATACAGTAAAATACACAAACCAATGAAACCAACTCTGCATCGTCTATCATTTTTCTAAATCAGACACCTTGTCATGCACGCTTACATAAAGATTTAAACTTAGGTTTTTGCTGTGATATTGCAAACATTATAGGCCGACAGGGGCCCTAATAGGTGTCATGGTTTATAGATTGTATTGTTTAACCTAGAAAGGGGTGCTCCATAGAGCACATATTATCTCTGACAGGGGTGGCATGGGCTGTGTAAGTCGTGGGTTGAAGCCATCAGGACTTGAGGATCTCGCATTCATGATATATGATGTTTTTTTTAAAGACATAGGTGCCTCCCACTAATTTTAGTAGCCAATTAGAGGCAAACAGTATGTAATATGAAAACCCTGTTTGATGCTCATTATCAAAATGTCTCCTGAGATCATTTGTACCTAACTTGGTGAATAAATAATGTTTCTGCAACAAACAGTGACATTTGTGGTGCTCTCTATGGGTCTAAGTGATATTACTTTTGGCACTGCATTGTTTAGAGGCTCCTCAATGTGCGATTCAAATTTGAGGTTGATTAGACAATGCATTCATTGTTTTTGGCGTTTATTTTATAAAATAGGCCTGTAAGAGTTGGCCGGATGGTGAAGGCTTCAAGAACAGACAGAATCGAATGAATACAGGTTTTGTACAATTACCCCACCAATCTGTGCAGGATGAAATTTACAGTGTAACCTGAGCAAAAATAATAGCAAGTGTAAGACTAGCCAAAAAAATCCGGTTTACAAAAATAGAAAATGAATAAGAAATAAATACTTAAATGTCTACACCAGTTTGGTAGAGGTTTGAGTTTGTAGTTACCTTGCCTTGATGTAACTCCAAAGCAGGGCAAGAAATCGAAAATAGTTGCTCCATTGATTAGACATTGGTAACTGTGTCTTTAAATAAAGGCAGAACAGCCAGTGATAGGTTTATGCTTTTTTTTAGTATTTACTCACTTCCTCAGGCATTTCTGGGGATGTGTCAACAGTACTATATGTCTAACATCAAGTTGATATACAGTGCAAAGGTATGAATGCAGTTTTAGAATACTTCTACATTTGTATCTATGCTGTTTATCTTTAACCAGAATACCTTATGGCTACATGATTTTCAAAGGAACACGGTCGTACCCTTCCAGCCTCCATCCATCTACAACGGGAAGGTTCTGCAGCCTCTGACTGCTGTCAATGAAGAGAAGGTCCACAAATGGGATGCCGGCCGGTTCAGTGACATGGAGGTCCCGGAGCAGTTGCGCTTGGTCATTGAAGACCCAAACATGTATCTAAGGGCTGTGAGGATAGTCAATAATGTTTCTGAGAGCAAAGTGTGGTTTCGTTCTCTTTGGTTAAGAGTGCTGATGTACACTGCGGCTGCAATAGTTGGTGTCGGATTGATGTCGCTAATTCATATTGCCATCCTTGGCAATCTTGCTGGTGGATTTGAATTTGAATTTAATTTGAACATTTTCTATTGTTATATTTCCTTGATCGTGCCTTTGAGTATCTTAGTTCGTCTTTGTATGTGGAAGGTGGAAGATGAAAATTATATTATGGGGGAAATGCATAAAGCAGTTGGACAAGCAAACACACTGCTTTGTCAATACAAGGTTTTAATGGGCTGTTGTTCAAATTCCAAAATCGCTCTGGTCTATGTTTCTCTGGATGGGTGCAGGGGTGAATTTGCAGAAACATTTTCTGAGCATGCCTGCACCGAGGAGATGTTTGACAGAGCCCTGGTCTTCTTCTCATCAGGTTATGCCTGCTGCCTGGCCAAAAGGCACTTCCCCTTTCTCCAGCGTAGCTCCACTGGCCACCTGGAGGGAGGAGTGTGTTTCTGCCAGTATGTCTCACAACAGCTGAGCAGGGGGAAATGGAAGTAGTGCTAACAATGGCTATATAGTATAAATGCAAAGTGGGGATGCACCGATATATCGGCCACATATCGGTATCGGACGATATTTGCCGTTATCGGTCAATATCGGTATCAGCAAATAAAGCTGACATTCACCGATGGCAGTAGCCGATATTTTTCTGTTGTTGATAAGCATCCATTTTGCGCTGGCTATGTTGGTGTGTTGGTCATCTGCAGCCTACAAAGCTGTAATTCTGAACAGTTATTTCTTATAATGAGGTTTTATTTCTTTCCCTGGCACAAAAGGGGGAAATAATAACACCAAAAACGAAATAAACAAATATCGGTATCAGTATCGGCTATTGGCTAAATTGTTATTTTAAACATCGGTATCGGCCAAGAATTTCCATATCGGTGCATCCCTATAAGTGCATAATTATTTCATAACCACATGGCTCCGGCAATACCCAGTTTGTACCGTGGCCACTTAAATTTAAGTAATGTATGTTCACATTTTGGGGCAATACTATATAAATCGTTTGTAAAATGTTCTTACATTTTTAAATAAACGTTGTTCTTTTTTTTACTACTCCAGCAGGTGTGAGAAGCCGTATTAAGGAACCAGCTGATACAACCGGTGACATCTTTTACAGTATCACAATATCAAAACATATGTTTTATGTACCCCAAAAGGATGAAAATTATATTGAAATCCATGTTGTTTTAAGGATAGCTTGAAGCTAACTTTAGCTTAAATTAACCATTAATTAACCATTAATACAGTAAAAGACAGAAACCAATTAAACCAACTCTGCATCGTCTATCATTTTTCTACATCAGGACACCTTGTCATGCAGTATCGCTTACATAAAGATTAAAACTCAGGATTTTGCTGTGAGATTGCAAACATCCTGGGCATGACAGGGGCCCTCAAAGGTGTCATGGTTTATAGATTGTACTGTTTAACCTAGAAAGGGGTGCTCCACAGAGCACATATTATCTCTGACAGGCTGGGTGGCCTAGCCAGTGCTGTGTAAATCGTGGGGTGAAGTCATCGGAACTCGAGGATCTCACATTCATGATATATGATGTTTTTTTTGTAGGAAATAGGACCCTCCCAGTAATTTTAGAAACCAATTACAGGCAAACAGTATGGAATATCAAAACCCTGTTTGATGCTCATTATCAAAATGTCTCCTGAGATCATTTGTACCTAACTTGGTGAATAAATAATGTTTCTGCAACAAACAGTGGCATTTGAGGTGCTCTCTATGGATCCAAGTGAAATTACTTTTGGCTCGGCATTGTTTAGAGGCCCCTGAATGTGCGATTCAAATTTGAGGTTGATTAGACAATGCATTCATGATTTTTAGCATTTATTTTGAATAAAATAGGCCTGTAAGAGTTGGCCAGATGGTCAAGGCTTAAAGAACATGACAGAATCCAATGGATGCTGGTTTTGTATATTTACCTCCAAAACCAATATGTACAGTGTAATCCGGGCAAAAAAATAGCAAATGTAAGACTAGCCAAAAATCGGGTTTACAAAAATAGAAAGGGCTAGAGCACTTTGGTAGAGGTTTGGGTTTGTAGTTACCTTGCCATGATGTAACTCCAAAGCTGGGCAATAAATCAAAAATATTTGCTCCATTGATTAGAAGTTGATGTCTGTGTCTTTAAATAAAGGCAGAACATCCAGTATAGGTTTTTGCTTTTTTTGCATTTACTCACTTCCTCATGCATTTCTGGCAATACAACAGCAGTACTATACGTATAACATCAAGTTAATATACAGTATAAAGGTATGAATGTACTTTTGGAATACTTCCACATTTGTATCTATGCTGTTTATCTTTAACCAGAATACCTATGGATACATGATTTTCAAAGGAAATAAAATAAAAAAAAAGGTCATAAAGATTCATGAAAGCGTAAGTGTGCAATTTAAAACATTTTAGTGTTTTTTAGTGTTCAATATGAAAGGCTATTTTTCACATTTTTTTTCATTTAAAGATGACTGTATGTGTGTTAATTTGTCAGACTTTGTTTGTGTCGTGACAAAGTCAAGTCTTGTGATCACTGGGCAATATGCCAAAGCAATTTCACTGTAGAAACCTCTTGTTTCCCTTATTATATAGCGGTTTGATCTGTTGTTTTATTCAGTTGATCTAAGTTTTACATTTCATTACATTTCAGACCTTTATTTATGCTACTGTATTGAACAACATTTGTATTGATATTTCCTGTTCCTATTAATTTTCTGATACGTAAGTAAAGGTGTCAAATTATGTGTTTCTGGTTCCACCCTGCTGCCGAGTCAATTTAACAAAGCTATGGGAAAGTGAACTGGAACAGGATGGGTATGGGTACCTTCTGAAAACCTGGGATTACATTTATGAGTCAATTAAGGCTTTACATTTGTTTCCGAACTGTAACACTAACAACGTTTTCTGCGTAGATGATGCAGTCTGTCAGAGTTGACGTTGGGTCAAAGCACATCGTCCCTCTTCCCCCCTCATGTGTCCCACCCGTCCCCCCTCCGCTGAGGGACAGTGAACATTACCATGTCTTCATCAGCTACAGCAGCACTGATGTATGTTGGACCCACAACCTCATAGATGAGCTGGAGTCCTGCGGTTTGCAGGTCTGCTACCACGAGCGTGACTTTGTTCCCGGTCGCACTGTGCTGGAGAACATGTCCGACTGCATTCAGGAGAGCCAGAAAGTTCTGCTGGTCCTCAGCTCAGAGTTTGTGAGGAGTCGCTGGTGTCTCCTGGAGGCCAACATGTCTCTGTTCAGAAACTGCCTGGAGCGCAAGCCCATCGTTCCCGTGCTGCTGGAGCCGGGAGTCAGCGTTCCTCTTCACCTCTGCCACCTCACCTACCTGGAGGCCAGGGACCCAGACTTTCTCATTAAGCTTCTCAAGGTGCTCTGCACATCCAACCATCAGCTGCAGGCCAACACGGTCGTACCCTTCCAGCCTCCATCCATCTACAACGGGAAGGTTCTGCAGCCTCTGACTGCTGTCAACAAAGAGAAGCTCCACAAATGGGACGCTGGCCGGTTCAGTGACATGGAGGTCCCGGAGCAACTGCGCTTGGTTATTGAAGACCCAAACATTTATCTAAGGGCTGTGAGGATAGTCAATAATGTTTCTGAGAGCAAAGTGTGGTTTCGTTCTCTTTGGTTAAGAGTGCTGATGTACATTGCAGCTGTAATATTTAGTGTTGCATTGCCAGTGGGAACGTTAATGGCCATTGTCACTCGCCGCGGATTGTCTAAATTTGACGTGACTTTTTGTTTAATGTTTGTGATCGTGCCTTTGAGTATCTTTGTTCGTCTTTGTATGTGGAAGGTGGAAGATGAAAATTATATTATGGGGGAAATGCATAAAGCAGTTGGACAAGCAAACACACTGCTTTGTCAATACAAGGTTTTAATGGGCTGTCGGTCCAATTCAAAAATCGCTCTGGTCTATGTTTCTCTGGATGGGTGCAGGCGTGAATTCACAAAAATATTTTCTGAGCATGCCTGCACCGAGGAGATGTTTCACAGAGCTCTGGTCTTCTTCTCATCAGGTTATGCCTGCTGCCTGGCCAAAAGGCACTTCCCCTTTCTCCAGCGTAGCTCCACTGGCCACCTGGAGGGAGGAGTGTGTTTCTGCCAGTATGTTTCACAACAGCTGAGCAGGGGGAAATGGAAGTAGTGGTAATATTATAAATATGGTACAAATGCAAAGTGCATAACTTTTCATAACCATATGGCTCTGGCATGATTATCCAATTTATACAGTGGCCACTTACCAATGACTCAAATTTAAATAATGCTCGTTCACATTTTTGGGGCAATGTTATTTAAATAGAATTTTTGCACTATGTTCTTAAATGTTGAAATAAAAGTTACATTACTCGAGCGAGTGTGAGAACTGAGAAGCCGTAGTAAGAAACAAGTACCAGTTGAGACAGTCAGCTGATAACAGTGACATCTTTTACAGGACACAATATCAAAACATAAGTTTTATGTTCCCCAAAAGGATGAAAGTTATTGAAATCCATGTTTTTTTAAGGATAGCGTGTAGCTAATGTTAGCTTAAATAACCATTAATACAGTAAAATACACAAACCAATGAAACCAACTCTTCATCGTCTATCATTTTTCTAAATCAGGACACCTTGTCATGCATTATCGCTTAAATAAAGATTTAAACTTAGGATTTTGCTGTGATATTGCAAACATTATAGGCTGACAAGGGCCCTAATAGGTGTCATGGTTTATAGATTGTATTGTTTAACCTAGAAAGGGGTGCTCCACAGAGCATATATTATCTCTGACAGGGGTGGCCTAGCCAGGGCTGTGTAAATCCTGGGTTGAAGATTATATGATGTTTTAAAAAATAGGCGCCTCCCACTCATTTTAGTAGCCAATTAGAGGCAAACGGTATATCAAAACCCTGCTTGATGCTCATTATCAAAATGTCTCCGGAGATCATTTGTACCTAACTTGGTGAATAATGTTTCTGCAACTAATAGTGACATTTGTGGCATTTGTGGTTCTCTCTATGGATCCGAGTGAAATTACTTTTGGCTCTGCATTGTTTAGGGACCCCTCAATGTGCGATTAAAATTTGAGGTTGATTAGACATTGCATTCAGGCCTGTAAGAGTTGTAAGAGTTGGCCGGATGGTCAAGGCTTCAAGAACAGACAGAATACAATGAATGCTGGTTTTGTACATTTACCTCCAAAACCCATTTGTGTAGGATGACATGTAGAGTGTAACCCGGGCAAAAATAATAGCAAATGTAAGACTAGACAAAAAATCTGGTTTAGAAAAATAGAAAATAAGAAAAAAATACTTAAAGGGCGAGACTACTGTGCTAGAGGTTTGGGTTTGTAGTTACCTTGCCATGATGTAACTCCAAAGCTGGGTAAGAAATCGAAAATAGTTGCTCCATTGATTAGAAATTGATAACTGTGTCTTTAAATAAAGGCAGAAGAGCCAGTGGAAGGTTTTTGCTTTTTTTTCGTATTTACTCACTTCTTGCATTTCTGGCGATACAACAACAGTACTATACTTATAACATCAAGTTAATATACAGTATAAAGGTATGAATGTACTTTTAGAATACTTCTACATTTGTATCTATGCTGTTTATCTTTAACCAGAATACCTTAAGGCTACATGATTTTCAAAAAAAAAGGACAAAGATTCATGACAGTGTAAGTGTGAAATGTAAAACATTTGAGTGTTTTTTAGTGTTCAATATGAAAGGATATTTTTCACAATTTCCCCCCCAATTTTAAGATTACTGTAGGCCTATATGTGTTCATTTGTCAGACTTTGTTTGTGTCGTGACAAAGTTAAGTGTTGCGATCATTGCGCAATATGCCAAAGCAATTTCATTGTAGAAACCTCAAGTTGTTTCCCCTTATAGCGGTTTAATCTGTTTTTTTTATTCAGTTGATCTAAGTTTTACATTTTACTATTTTTCTTTTCATTTTATAATTCTATTGATTTTATTGTGGTTATTGTGTTCTTTTCATTTGGTCATCTGCCTCAATTGCAAAGATGTTGGGTCAACTCCTGTAATTTTTAAATGTGCTATACTGTAATAAAGGTGACTTGACTTGCAATTAGGGTTTCTGTTTTGCTAGATTACAAACTTAAAATGTTCACTTACTGAAAATATTATTCTGAAGACAACTTTCTACAACAATAGTATGACTCAATTGAAAAAATAATCAGAAGTTGCTACTGTGGCCCCTAAGGGATTATTTGGGTCAAAAGTAAAGTAAAGTATGAAAGTAAAGCTTTAAAACACAAATGACTAACCCCCCCCCCCCCCCCCCCCATTTGAAACAGACAGACATTTATTAAATGCCAGGAGCAGCACAAAACGGTGTTGTGCCTGTGGCAGTTAAAGGACAGCAGAGGGTGCAGTGAGGTTTAATGAGTGATCTCCCTGCTCTTACGTGAATCAGGAAATGCTATTCAAATCAGTCTAGTCAAGATTCAGTCAGGTACTACTGAATGTAAACAGACACTATACTGAATGTGTATTTCAACTGTGTTTCACAGGTAAGAGCTTCTATAAGGACAAGATGGGATAAAAGGGTCATACTGTATGCATAAATGGGGATCTGAAGGGGCAAGTGGGCAGAGATGTGTATGAGTGTGTTGTTATGATGAGTGAGTTTACCCTGGCCTGGTGTTTAGCATTAGTACTTAGCAAGCTAACACTACAACACAGAGACAGCCACTGTGAGCCACAGTGAGGACGTGAAATGTCTATACTATCACCAACATAATCTGTGCAGTTTGCTAATACAGAGTTGATGTGTTTTGGAGGATATACTGTAAGAATATCTGGAGTTTGAAAATATGAATGTTGATGTTACATTTGCATTTAAAGCTATGTTTGTTCCTGTTGTGTTTCTCAGCTAATGACTATAAGAAACAGGGGCAATTAGGCCATTTGGTTTATTGAATATTATTGTTAAGTTGAATGATCATTGCACTGAGAAGGTGTTTATTAGTGTGGTTGCCCGAATGGGCAACCAGACTATTGTTCTCTACCGACTTTATTATTATTCTAGATAAAAAAAAATTCTATTCGCTACTCCTCCCACAGTTTATTTTTCCCAATTTCGTGCCATATGTCAAAATGACCGGCTTCACCGGGAATACTGTGCTTGTACCTTGCTAAGAGATTGGTTGTATAGTTTTATTGATATTGATTTATTAGTGCATTAAATTTCCCCATCCACTTTAATGGAAAAGTGAAAAAACTCAAATTCAAGTATTTTTTTTCTCAGAAACCGTAAGAGCTAGAGTTACCAGATGTGGAGGGCAGGTTCATAGTTTATTGCCAAATAATTTAAACAATTATTACACCATTCGGCCTCATGGTGGCGCTATAACAGCCCACTTTACCTTTTGGCCTATAACTCTTGAACCGTAGGTCGTAAAATATAAATCTATAAATCTAGATTCCTTGGGTCATTACGCATCTCCCCATATAGGCCACGCCCATTTCCGCCTGGATAGATTTTCCGCCATTTTGAATTTTCTTCAAAACACACTTTTAGCTGCTCCTCCCACCTATTTTCTCCAAATTTCACAAAAATCGGTACACTTGATCTCTGGACCCATGCGATAATCTGGACCCAAACAGAATTTTGATAGTCCTTACCGTTCGTCCGTAAATGGCTTCCAAAGTTAGTGGGAGGGGCCTGTTTGACCAAAAATGCCAAAAATCACGAACGAAACGTCCGGTCAATCCCAAATTTAAATTTCCACTTTGACCCATAGGGGGCGCCACAAATGCACAAAACGTAACCGTTTGATGCAAAAACATGATTTCTGGGGGGAACAATCCTCTCAAATTGTAATAAAAGCGATATCAGGAGTGACGTGAAAATATGATTGGCCCGTTACATTTGTGGGAGGGGCCTATTTATTTAGTGGGAGGGGCCTATTTCCTAAAATCAAAACGGCACAGGTCACGAACGCGGGATGCGATCGGCACCGAATTCGAATCCCGCGGCCTCCGACGGTATTCCTCCAGGCGTATCCCTCGTGTCCCGGCGGCCGCGAGCCGCGACCGGCGTCGGCGCAACCACACTTTGCAATTGCCCTGAATTGCGACGCGTCTAGTTGAAAATATTCAACTATTCAACTATAATTCAATGTTATTTCTATGTCAAGGGGCATTTGGACAGGGAAAGAGTATATTGCTGTGGGCAGCTATGATAAATGTGTTTGCTTATGTACTGTTACTGTATTAAACGTGACAGAAAATGGTATTCAAATCAGTCTAGTCAAGATTCAGTCAGATACTACTGAATGTAAACAGACACTACTGAATGTGTATTTCAACTGTGTTTCACAGATACCCCCTACCCTGAAAACTAAATAAATCTGTTGCACCGGATTGAGGAACCTTCTTCTTTACATATGTGTAACACTACTGTATTGAGATTTTTTAAAATTGATATTTCCTGTGCCTGTTCATTTTCCTTATGTACTGTAAAGGTGTCATATGTGTTTCCGGTTCCACCCTGCTGCCGAGCCAATCTCACAAAGGCATGGGAAAAGTCGATTAAGGCTTTAATTAGTTTCCGAACTCTAACACTAACAACGTTTTCTGTGTAGATGATGGAATCTGTCAGAGTTGACGTTGGATCAAAGCACATCGTCCCTCTGCCCCCCTCATGTGTCCCACCAGTCCCCCCTCCACTGAGGGACGGTGAACATTACCATGTCTTCATCAGCTACAGCAGCACTGATGTGTGTTGGACCCACAACCTCATAGATGAGCTGGAGTCCTGCGGTTTGCAGGTCTGCTACCACGAGCGTGACTTTGTTCCCGGTCGCACTGTGCTGGAGAACATGTCCGGCTGCATTCAGGAGAGCCAGAAAGTTCTGCTGGTCCTCAGCTCAGAGTTTGTGAGGAGTCGCTGGTGTCTCCTGGAGGCCAACATGTCTCTGTTCAGAAACTGCCTGGAGCGCAAGCCCATCGTTCCCGTGCTGCTGGAGCCGGGAGTCAGCGTTCCTCTTCACCTCTGCCACCTCACCTACCTGGAGGCCAGGGACCCAGACTTTCTCATTAAGCTTCTCAAGGTGCTCTGCACATCCAACCATCAGCTGCAGGCCAACACGGTCGTACCCTTCCAGCCTCCATCCATCTACAACGGGAAGGTTCTGCAGCCTCTGACTGCTTTCAACGAAGAGAAGCTCCACAAATGGGACGCCGGCCGGTTCAGTGACATGGAGGTCCCGGAGCAGTTGCGCTTGGTTATTGAAGACCCAAACATGTATCTAAGGGCTGTGAGGATAGTCAATAATGTTTCTGAGAGCAAAGTGTGGTTTCGTTCTCTTTGGTTAAGAGTGCTGATGTACATTGCGGCTGCAATAGTTGGTGTCGGATTGTGGATTGCAATTTCTATTACCATAGTCAATCTGGGCAATTTATTTGAATTTAAATTGAACATTTACTATTGTTTTATTTTCATAATCGTACCTTTGAGTATCTTTGTTCGTCTTTGTATCTGGAAGGTGGAAGATGCAAATTATATTATGGGGGAAATGCATAAAGCAGTTGGACAAGCAAACACACTGCTTTGTCAATACAAGGTTTTAATGGGCTGTTGTTCCACTTCCAAAATCGCTCTGGTCTGTGTTTCTCTGGATGGGTGCAGGGGTGAATTTGCAGAAACATTTTCTGAGCATGCCTGCACCGAGGAGATGTTTGACAGAGCTCTGGTCTTCTTCTCATCAGGTTATGCCTGCTGCCTGGCCAAAAGGCACTTCCCCTTTCTCCAGCGTAGCTCCACTGGCCACCTGGAGGGAGGAGTGTGTTTCTGCCAGTATGTTTCACAACAGTTGAGCAGGGGGAAGTGGAAGTAGTGCTAACAATGGCTATATAGTTAGACCCTCCAGAAAAACGCCGGCAAAAATCCTTAATTATGCGGACTAAAATCCTTGATTATGCAGCCTAAAATCCTTGATTATGCAATTAAATATGCAGGTTTTTTATGTGATTTTATGCGGTGAAATTGCGGGAAGTTGCCTTTTTAAATAATCTGCGCCATTTTGCTAATTATGCGGTAAATTAATAATCTGCGCCATTTTGCTAATTATGCGGTAAATTATGCGATTGCAGAATCGCGTTTTTTTGGAGGGTGTATATAGTATAAATGCAAAGTGCATCCTTTTTTCATAACCACATGGCTCTGGCATGAATATACAGTTTATACTTTGGCCACTTACCAATGATTCTAATTTAAGTAACGTATGTTCACATTTTGGGGCAATGCTATTTAAATAGTTTGTAAAATGTTCTTAAATGTTGAAATAAACGTTTTTTTCTACTCCAGCAAGTGAGAGAAGCATGGTAAGGAACCAGCTGAGAAAAACGGTGACATCTTTTACAGTACCACAATATCAAAACATTCGTTGTATGTTCCCCAAAAGGATGAAAATCCTTGTTGTTTTAAGGATAGCGTGAGGCTAATGTTGGCTTAAATAACCATTCATACAGCAAAAGACAGAAACCAATTAAACCAACTCTGCATCGTCCATCATTTTTCTACATCAGGACACCTTGTCATGCATTATCACTTCCATAAAGACAGATTTTTCTGTGAGATTGCAAACATTCTGGGCTGACAGGGGCCCTCAAACGTGTCATAGTTTATAGATTGTATAGTTTAACCTAGAAAGGGTGCACCACAGAGCACATATATTATCTCTGACAGGCTTTAGAGAACCCTCAATGTACGATTCAAATTTGAGGTCGATCAGACAATGCATTCATTGGCCTGTCTTCTAAAATAGGGCCCTTCCACAAACTTTGGAACTTTATAGCCAATCAGAATGGATTATGAAAATCTGAACGATAAATCACATGACTCATAATTTGTAGAGATTTTAGTTAGTTTTGGAAAATTCTATTTGTTCTTTATTTTCATTTTTTTTTTTAGTTTTATTGTACAACCTGAAACTACACTCCAAAGTGCCCATTCACACACCCATGGCAGAGGAAATCATGCAAGGCACCAACCTGCTCACTAGAACATTTCAAACCCTCAGAAATAAATTCCCAGTACTACAAGACCTACATGAGGAAGACAACCAACAAAGCAAGTGGCAGAGGGGCAGTCTGGCTAGTTAGTGTTATGCTGGATGCAATGTTTTCTTTTGTATGATGGGGGCACTTGTTTTTTGCCTGAGTGCACCCATTACAGGCTCACCACGCCTAGCCATTCAGTGAATAATTTGTTACTTCCTTGCCTAATTTTGAAGTAAAGAGAAGTTGACAAATGTATGGGGTGCAATAGGAAGGAAAACAAGGTCACTTTTATTAATGGGTCTGCTCACTGTCATCCTACATAGAATAAATAAAACCCTTGATTAAACATAACTATGGATGACGTTTTGGAGCTGAAGTTGAGGAAATTAAAATTAAATAAACCATAAAAATATCCGGATGTAGGTGTCACCGGCCTCACCGCACAGCCTCATGAGATATCTCATAGATCATTTTCCGCTGTAGCGCCCAAACTGTGGAACGAACTTCCACCCCATGTTAGAGCGTCTCAAACCTTGCCTGTGTTTAAATCATGTTTGAAAACTCACTTGTACTCCTTTGGCTTTCGATTAGGCAATGTCTCTATGTGTTGCGCCCAAGGGGCCCTATCTTGCGCGTCGACTTACCCATTATCCCTAAACGTATTTGCCATATTTGACTATTTTTTTTAAAACATTTAAAAAAATAGTTCAACTAGCCGATCTACATAGACACGTTGTGAGCTTGTAGATTGGCTATGAGAACTATTTTAAAATGTGGCAAATGGCAAAGAAGTTTAGGGATAAGGGGTAAGGCTAAAGATAGGGCCCAAAGATATGGCCCAAATGTATTTTCCCCTGTTTATTGTTTTACTCATAGTATTTTTAGTATATATATGTATTTGTTTACTGAGTGTACAGCACTTTGGTTCAATGCTGTTGTTTTAAATGTGCTCTAAATAAAGTGGATTTGATGCAGCCGAGGAACCACTTGATTCTTCTTCAAACTTTTGCCCGACAAGGAACATACAGGTAGATGTACTGTACTGTACATATATGGTTCATACTGTATAGACACACTCTTCAGCTGACATTATGCTTTGTTTCATTTAGGTGTTTGTTGGTAGGTTATTATCCATGCAGGTACACATTAACACCTAAATGAAACAACCAGAATTGATATTCATGTTCATCCATCTAACTTAAGACGCATCAAAACGTCTCCTGTGAAAAAATGGATCTACAGTACACAGGAAGCTTCTTTCCAAACGAGACAGAGCCTTGACTTATGACAGGCAGACAGACACAAATGGACAAAAACATAACCTTGGTAATGAGTAGGTGCGTCAAATATATGAATTATTCAGGCTGATGTAGAGAATAGTTGTATTGTTTACCTACCTTCAGGTATGCACTGGCCCATGACAAATCTGAAGCCCTCACAGCACTTCCTCCTGCAAAACACAGACAGACAGACATCTCTGTGACTCACGTGACACATATCTGATGTATATGCCTCAATAAAAAAATAGTAGGAATGTAGGAATAGATCACTAGTAAAACATGGTATTTTCATTTTCTGTAGTAGTAATAGCAGGGACCCAGATAGCAAAGCATCCTGCTAGAATGGTTAAAGATAGGGGTCAGATCAAATGGATGTCCCCTGGTCCCCACAGGGGTGTCGGGTATGAAGCCAATGGCCTAACCCCCAAAACAAAACCTTGTTATGGACACGGTCAGTCTTACATTTCCACATTCAGGAGTAATGCTTAAGTTTGCTTAATTTCGTACACCGGTGTCACGTGTCTATAAGCTCACATCACGTCGTAGATGCGACTCGTTGTATGCTTATAGATCGGCTATTTTCGATGCACGAAACCACAAAAGAGTAAAATACAGAGCCGCCATGGTGCCTTTGAGTCAGCTCATTATAGTACCATTAGTATGTTTTTTTTATACAGGACATACATTAGGACAGATCATAAAGTATATTCAGACGGTAGACTAAACTAGACAGTAGGAACAAGGATCACAGCTTAATATTTAGATAGTAGGAGACATTAACAGAATATATTACAATCACAATGTGCAGGTGAGGAGCCAGTAGTGGATTCCAGGGGTGCAATGTACCATAAGAAGTCATGATAAATTACATTACATACTACAGTATATGATTGTGGGTTTAGTGAGCACACACTTGCCAAGGTATTGCAATCACGAGAACAGTGAGACTTTGTAGATAGAGTAGAGTACGCTACACAGAGTTGCAGAAGTAGCCAGTACTAATATACAGTAGGGCTTTCACGACTAGAGATTTTTACAGGTCGACTAATTTGACCCAGTGGTAGTCGACTAGTCGACTAGTCGAAATTTAAATAAAAAAAAAAAAATTACAAAAACAAAAACAAAAAAAAGATTTTTTTTTTTTTTTTTGGGTGGCACTGTTTTAATACCATCCTACTACTATATTACTATTATTATTATCCTCCTGCCCTTATTTTTATGGCGTTTTAAGGGAAGCGCTTCTGGCACAGCAGCACAGCACCACAGCAGCGTCTCCAAGGATCCCCATTGCCCAATAATAGGCTTTTATTGGGCATGCTTTTGACCCCCTTTTGATAAAAAAATAAAGTCAGGAGGATAATAATAATAGTTAGATGGGCCATTACTATAGCATTAAAAATTAAATTATTATTATTATTATTTTTTTCAACTATTCGACTAGTACCAACAAGGTCGACTAGTGGTTATACTAGTCGACTAGTCGACTTGTTGGTGAAAGCCCTAATATACAGTGTACATGCAATAAGAAGAACAGAGGTGGGTAGAGTAGCCAAAAACTGTACTGTACTCACGTAGAACTATTGTTATGTTAATATAATAATGACTCCAATAGAAGTGAAAGTCATACAAATAATTACTTTTGTAAGAGAAAGAGAGTATCTAGGATCTATCTACTTTATGCTATCTGATTCATTGTTCAAATAATTACTACATAACTGAAATGTTTCAAATATAAAATTATGAGACATTGTCCAATAGAAATAAACAAAAGTCTAGAGAATAAAACAAACAGAATGTGCATTTAATAACAAATGGGTAATTTATTTTAGTAACAAGCGAAATGCCGTATTATTTGGAAATTTTTACTTTTATGCTACTCCTTTATATTTGGTACAAATTTAAAGGAGTAAAAGTAACATTTCTTTCTTCACAGATATACTCGAGTGAAAGTGCATGGGGGAAAAAAACTAGCGCAATTTATTCAAAAGGTTACTTAAGTAAATGTAACTGTGTAAATGTAACGTTACTACATACCTCATCATTACTATAAAAATTGATTACTAATACGGTAACAGTAATGATCACATAATTTAATACATTAAGACCGGGAACGCATCTCTGTCATTTTAAGATTTCTTTGGCCATTCAAAAATAGCAGATATACAAGCTCATAGCACGGCACCGAATGCCGCGCTATGAGCTTGTAGATCTGCAATTTTTTGGAAAGAAAAATCGTGAAAATGTGTGCAAATCTTTGAATATATAGGCCTATATATTTTCAAAGCGAGCATTTGTAATCTTTGCTTCTGGTGTGTGGGGGGGGGGGGGGGGGTGGGGGGGCTGGCTGTAACAACATATTTTGAGATGGGGGTCCGCGGCCAAATAAATATAATTTTGGGTGGTCCTCGTCATGAAAAAGTTTGGGCACCACTAATATTATATAGCAACATACGTTTTTCAGAAACAAGTTAGGATTTAGAAGACATTTATAGATGTGTTCCCGGATTGAATGGGATAGAATAAGGCATGAGAATGAACATGTGCATGCTGAGTCATGGATGCAATACAGGCCTCACACAACTGTCATACACAGCCCATATTGCATCAACATTCGTTGATGAGAATCAAACCAAGGTTCTTGGCAGTCTGTTTGAGAATCACATCGTTCTGTCAGTACAGCAGTGATGGAGATGTATTATAAAGTGTGGGATTTGCCAGGGGAAAAAAAGAGAAGCTTTAACATGTTGAGACTGAACTTGAAGCAGTGGTCAGAAATCCAGCTGAAGCGAGAAGCACACAGCATGGAGCCACCATGTTTTTTTTTATAGTTCATATTGTTGAATATACAGTATATTGAGGGTTCAGTGTGCTATGTTCTCATGGAGTCCAGAATTACAAGTAGCTCACCTGCTTGTCTCCCTCTACTTGTCAATGCAGGGCCACGCTGATTATTTTTATTTCACTACAAAATCAGATATCTACCATCTGGGAAATTCAACACCTACTTGGACAAATTCAATGAGCATTAAACTGACCATGAACTATGAACCAACCTAACTTCCAACAAAAAAAAAACCTTTGCTCGCAAAGCAGGCTGCTAATAATTTCCCATAAGCAGTCATCTGAATTTTTGCCATATTGTGCAATGAATATCAGGTAACGTTTTTTCTTCCCCGGAATGGATTTATAGTGTTTTGCAGTAAAACGCTTTGGATCCTCACACAACAATCCACCACATGCTACAAAGATTAGGGCAGGAGGACCAGAGAGGAAACTGGAACTACTACAGAGCCCTACAGCGTTAAAAATAACAAGCAGACATACACATGCTATGTACACACACGCAAGCACAAACAAACGCATGCATGGATGGATGCATGCTTACCACACAAAACACATTAAGACATAGACACACGTACACACCAAGCATGGATGAGGAAGAGCAACATTGTGCCTAGTTCATGCTCTGTTGGACGAGGTCGTCACGCGCCGAAAATAGCAGACCTGATGCGTCCGTGATGCGTTGTGTTGTGAGCTTGCAGGTCGGCTATTTTTGGCGCGCCATGCCGTCATGCGACAAAGTATAAGTCGGGATTTACGTAGGAAGACTCCTGTCCTGAACGCGGCATGCTCTTGGTGGAGGGAATTTAGCATGCTACCTCATTCATGGCCCCTCTAGATGACAATTTGCTTTTATTCTCCTCCAAAACTCCATGCAAAAGAACTCTAAATCACTCCGAGCCCCCCCCCCCCCCCCCCCCACACACACACCCCACACCACCCCTCCTCTCTCCTCTGAATGAAAAATAACCTATAAAACGGCGACGCTAGCCCGAGCTTGATGAAATCCAGATGAGAGCAGCCTCGGTCTGCAGGCTGAGGAGATGGAGGAGATGGAGGCTGCAGGAGATAGGCGCTGAGGTGGAAATGGGATAGGGAATACAACGGGGGTCCTGCAGGGGTCCTTGGGTCAATAAAGACTTTTATATTCATCACAACGTCAGAGCATTGATCTGTCAGATGCTCCGTTTTGTCATGCACGTTTTCCCAACTTCTCGTCTGAGTTTCTAAAGAGGAAAACAGGATGCGCTGTTGCTGTGTTACTATAGTTACAAGTACGTTTAATGTATTAAGACATGTTCCGGCTCATTCCGACTCTGATGTGGAATTAATGGGAATGTTTCAGCATCCCTTGTCTCTCGGCACAACAGACTTTCCCCAACGTATTTTGGGCACAGACAAGATTATTTCTTTTGGACGGGGGCTGTAAAATAGACAAGCCGAAGCCTCCCTGCTCCCCCTACAAACATCAACAGACAGCCTGTCTGTCAGTCATTCTGTTGATGGGAAACGGGGGTTAAGGGTGATTTGAGGGATGAGACAATATACTCAGGGGTCTTTGTGTGTCTGGCTGAGCGGATGGGGCCATGTGGGAGATGTAAACCATGTGGTTTTGTAATGTGTATGGAGGTGCAAGGGCAATGCTGATCATCATTTGTAAGCTCTTGCGAGTTACAAATAGATAAATGGAGCCTGAGGATTGTACTACGCACCACACAGTGCATTTTGTCTTGTGATTTGCACAATTCTTTTTTGAATACAATATTGTTGCTGCTTATCCTTTTGTATATATTTTCAAGCATTATACTCTTATCCGTTGCCTAATGAAGGTGATAACATAATCATACCCCATTTGAAAAGGGTCATGCAATCACTTTTCCTGGATTATCTTTATTGCAGAAAGCATAACCCAATTAACACAGGTCGTTTTAAGCTAGTGTTAGTGCTACTTCCTCGTCCCCTGAACTGAGTGGGGTATAGGGGAAATTGTCCAAAACATCTATCAATTAGTCAATCAATCAATCAATCAATATATAAACGATTAGCCGATGGCTTCTAAAATTGGTGGGCATACGTAAATGTGATGTTAAGTGAGCAAGCAACATTTTATGTTAACTAACTGAAGGGTGTCTCAATAAAACAATGGTGCGTGCGTGCGTGCATGTGTGTGTGCGCGCAGCCGCGCATGTGTGTGTGCTGTGTGTGCGTGTGCGTGTGCGTGTGTGTGTGTGTGTGTGTGGCCTCAATACTCTCCTTCACTTTTTCGATCCCTCTGTGCACTTCTTATGTGCTTTATGTACTTTTAAAAGACTGTGATTTGAAACCTATTGATTTATATTCATGTTGCTCTCTCTCTCTGCCTCTCTCTCTCTCTCTAATGTACCGCTTCACTCTGACAGATTGTTGGCCTCTTATTGCTGGTCTTCAGTGATAAGGTGTCCATCTTCTCCGTATCAGTTTCATTCTGGAGAAGATTATCCCGTCCTCAGGAGACTTCCTGAGAAGAGGGAATCTATCTACAGGCTGTCAATCATCCAAGGCCAGCTCAAAGCCTTCAAAAAAACAATTTCAACTATTAATTTTGTGGCATTTTTCAGTTGTTATTGGAACGGCGGATAATACCAATGTACTTTCTTTGTTAGATAGTACAGCCAAGAGAGATGGGGTAAAAAAAACAGGATAGAGAGGAGCGATCACATGCAACAACTCTTGATAGGAGCCAGATACAACCGTAGGATGATGTTTGGTTTGTGTTCATGTGGTGTATACACTTTCACCCACGGCAGGCCTAATGTAGAGAGATTAGCATCAAAGATACTATTTGAACAGCCAACCCACTATGTGGGTAAGAAATGACAGTTTAATTCCTCTATTTTGACCACATGAACTCTAAGCGTCCCTATTCTAGACATGTCATTATAGGCGAACATTCTGTGAAAATAGCAGATCGTGAGCTTGTACATCAGCTATTTTCAATGAAGAGATTTGGTGTAGAGGGGAAAGGGGGGGGGGGTGGGGCGGGGCGGGGGTCCAAGTATAGAGCCCTGGGGGACTCAGGTCAATGAAGTATTGGGTTTAAGTGGTTAAACCAAGGTACCAAGTACCTTACTTTTATATAAGGCTGTATACAATAAGTACACTCTGACAGGCCCTGTTTGACGCTGTGGCATGACCAGTTATTACCCCACCATGAAATCTGACTGATTGACCACCCCACGGTGCCACTTCAGAAACACAGAGTTGTGATTGGCCCGCGGTCATGGGGATTTTGGACCGTGTTAGTGTAAGAAAATCTCTTTTGGACAACTTGTAGTCGAATGTTATTTCACACCTCCAATATTCCATGTGGGCCACCCTTCCCAAAAAGACTGGCGTCTGTCTCTGGTGGCCCAGCTTGGCCAGCCCATTCAAAGCTGCTGTGGTCTCACCACTGCTTTGACCTGCTAATCTGGGCCTGAACAACATGCCTTCTTCTCCCCCTGGTGTTTGGCACCGGCGGCAGTGGTGTAAAGTAACTAAGTACATGTATTCAAGTACTGTACTTATGTACAATTTTGAGATACTTTTACTTTACTGGAGTATTTCCAATTGTCTATACTTTTACTTCTACTCCACTACATCTCAGAGGCAAATATTGTACTTTTACTCCACTACAATTATTTGAAAACTTTAGTGACTAGTTACTTTGTAGATTTTTTTTAGATCATTATTATAAAACATACATTAACCACTTCAACGTGATATACATTTCGGCCATTTTAAAATAGTCAATCTACAAGCTCACAATGCGTCGCGATGCGACGCATTGTGAGCTTGCAGATCTGCCATTTTCAAAAGATTTTGAAAACTGAAATGGGACATTCTGCATAATGAGCACTTTTACTTTTGGTACTTTAAGTACATTTTGAATTCCAGACTTTTACATGTAACAGAGTATTTCTATATTGCAGTACTGATACTTTTACTTAAGTAAAGATTTGGAGTCCTTTTTCCACCACTGCTAGTCTGGGCCTGAACAACAGTCCTCTCCCCCGGTGTTTGGCACCAGTGGTGGTGGTGGTGGCTGACCCAGCAGCTATAGCTGCTCAATGAGGGGTGTTGGAGGGTCCACGCGCACACGCGCACACACACACACACACACACACACACACACACACACACACACACACACACACACACACACACACACACACACACACACACACACACACACACACACACACACACACACACACACACACACACACACACACACACACACACACACACAGTGCCCCGGGGCTGCTTCCCTTTGCTGCCAAGATCAGCATGACATTGACTGGGAGAAACAGCAAGACAGGATCCAGAGGTAGACCCTCGCCTGGATCACTTTACACTGCAGATTATGTACTTTAGTACGACCCCCCGTCCTGGGGGGGGGGGGTGCTCGCTGTTATTGTTTCCCTGTCTAAGGTTGGCGTGATTTATTTGTGCATTCACGTCGGGAGCGCACTACAAAGGCGGCGTATACGTTACCACCACCCCCCAATGCACACACACACACACACACACACACACACACACACACACACACACATGTACATAGGTACACACACACAAACGCACAAGCTTCCTCCTCCAGCCCTCCCGCAGCAGACTGTGACCCCAGACAGCGGAGGGGTCCTGAGACAAGGCCTGGGTATAAGGGATGATGCTGTCCACAAACATGCCTGTAAGTCACTTGGCATTACGCATCCCATCCACATGGTGAGAGTGCTTGTTCTCCTGTTGTGAGGGAGATAAGGACAGCAGGCCAATAAGATCAGCCTGGTCTGATGTTCCTGTCGGTGAGGCTCCCAGCTCTCACCTCCTCAACCTCCAAAACCTGCTCCTGACTCCTCAACCCCTAAAACCCCCTCACTGACTCCTCAGTGAGGAGTCAGGGGAGTCGTAAGATGACCAGTGGTGGAAAAAGTACTAAAATTCTTCACTTAAGTAAAAGTATCAATACTGCAATGTAGAAGTACTCTGTTACAAGTAAAAGTCCAGAATTCTAAATTTACTTGATTAAAAGTACAAAAGTATTGGCATCAAAATGTACTTAAAGTACCAAAAGTAAAAGTACTAAACTGTTTGAAAATAGCAGATCTACAAGATCAACGCGTCGCGATGCGACGCGTTGATCTGAGCTTGTAGATCGGCAAAAAAATAGGGCTAAAGTGGTTAATGTGTGTCTCATAATATCATAATTTATATCTGAAAAGTAACTAGTAACTAGTAAGTTTTCAAATAATTGTAGTGGAGTAAAAGTATGATATTTGCCTGTGGAGTAGAAGTAAAAGTGTTGGAAAATAGAAATACTCAAGTAAAGTAAAAATACCTCAAAATTGTACTTAAGTTAAGTACTTGAGTAAATGTACTTAGTTACTTTACACCACTGAAGATGACTGAGGAGGAAACGTGAGGTACTCATCTGTGTGTGTGTGTGTGTGTGTGTGTATGTGTGTGTGTGTGTACACAGTGTGTGCGCGCGCACCTGTTTATGTATGTGTACGTACGCACATGAAGTTGTGTGAGATTGTGAAGCAGTGTGTAGTATAGATGGGGGGGTTAGGGGGTACCAGCAGAATAAGGACGAGGGAAGGTTGAGGAAGAGGAAGAGGATGGTGAGCTATGGAGATGAAGGCTGCTGTCAGTTGAGGGTTGTTGCTCCACAACGAGCAACACAGGAAGTGAACCTCATCCTGGGTCAACGGCCTCTTGACACCCCAGGACAGGAGATTGACGGTATGTGCGCGCGAGCATGTGTGTGTGTGTGTGTGTGTCTGTGTGTGTGCGCGCGCACTTGTGTGCGTGCGTGTGTGTGTGTGCGTGTCACAAGTGCACACATGTATGTTTGTGTGTTTAAGTGTAAGACAATTTGTTATCTCTGGATTATGAACCTTTCTTCAAGCATAGCACAATCACTATAGTGCAAACTGCTGAGTGTTAACTGAGAGGGTAAGGCTCCATTTCTAGCTCTCAGAGTTAAATGAACAGAGATGATTCTAAGTGATATTCCTTCCTGTGCCGCAGAGTTTAGTTTGCCTTTATTTGTTATTTTACTAGCTCTGTTTAATTTGCCAAGATGTGTGCCTTATATCCTACTATCCTACTATACATTTTATAAAAGAATTCTCGCTGTCTCTCAAGAATTCTCCCCAATGGGTTTGGCCATTCACTCAATCTGAAACTGCACATTGAGCATTGGAATGAGCGGGGACTGACAAAGCAGATTTCCCACATTTGAGCTGTTTATGAACGTATTGGCAATTCTGCGTGGATTTGGTTGTTGTCTGCGAATTCACGTAGTTGGGGCACATGCACGCATCCCTGAGTATGTACTAGTTTATTATAATTATTCGAACACTATACTACATAAATAATACAACATTGTACATGTTTACTTTACTGTAGGTTTCCCATTCTACATGTGTTCACTTTCTCTTAGCAAGGTGCCAGTTCCTCTGCCTTGATCTTCTACGCAAAAGTGTGAAGGTGTTGAACAAAGCTGCGTGTGTGTGTGTGTGTGTGTGTGTGTGTGTGTGTGTGTGTGTGTGTGTGTGTGTGCGCACATATGTGGGGCAGTAGCATGTGTGCGCATGCATGTGTGCATGTTTTCATGTGTGTGCGCGCGCGAGTGTTTACGTATGTGTGTGTTCCTCTTGGCTTCATATGAGCACACACATGTGGAGGTGTTAGTGTGGGGAGCGTGAGCGTCTCCTCTGTGTGTTTATTTACACTGCCAGTCTACTTCCAGGGCCCGGGGCCCCCGGGGGACACATCACAGCCCTGGCTAACAGTGAAGCCTTTAACCGGCAGCTCTGGAGGAGGTCTGCTTCACTTCCACCAGCCCATGTAGCCATTATACTCCTTCACCTCCCTTCTCCTCCGTCCTCCCTCCATCTTCCCTCCAATTCCTCTCACTATCTTACCCTCGTGTGTCTCCTCAAGACTCTCCCCCCTCATCTGTCTGTCATCTCCTCTTCTTCTCTTAAAATAACTACTTTCGCATGAAGCTACAACTCGAAATAACTAAATATCCTTCAACCTTCTCACCCTGGCTCATATAGTATCTCCATTTACCATGTGTGGACTACTTTCTGGGTGATGTGGCTTTGACCTTGGCACGGCTCCTGTCCAACTGTTGGTTGTTACAAGGGATAGCGATGAAAACTGGATTTAAAGGGTAAATATAAGGACATCTACCTCGTCAACATTCGTCAACAGACTCTGAGCCCCGAAACAACCAGCTGATGAGATGAACACAATCTGATGCAAATTATTACTATTAAACAATTTAAGGTTATTCCGCTGTCATACAGTATCTATCTATCTATCTATCTATCTATCTATCTATCTATCTCTACTGAATAACAGAAGACAAATGCAAGTAGAGTGAGCATCAACTCCCCTGTTTATTGTTTTTAACCCATTAAAGCCATGAAAGCTAATATATTAGGGTCTTTATTATTATCATCAAAGTATTGGCTCAGGAATGTGACAAAAAAAAAATCTCCATGAATTCAATGCTTCATGGGGTGTGTAATTGATAGAAAATACGTAATGTTTTGGGTGAACTACTCCTTTAATGGGTTAATCACACATTAGGAAATCAACGAGAAAGAGGACATAGACTACTAGGATAACACAGTACACACGAAGGAAGGAGGAAGGCCCCCAAGTGTGAGTTCCTCATTGGCCAGCAGGGGTAGATGTCTTTCCAGAGGGGAATATTGAACAACTATGATATTGAAATTGAAACATGCTGGGCACAAGCAGCTTCATGTTGTGGCATTCAGGCAGCACCTTTCTCTTTATTTCACCATCTCTTTCTCAAAACCCCTTCACACAAAAGTTTCCCAAAAACAAGTGCCAATATTTGTAAGTTATGCAGATTGTTCAGCTTGTTCAAGATAATATCACTCAATTCCAGAAGATGTTGTAACAGCTTCCCTCGCGTTGGAAAGGAGTGATATGATCTCACTTCAATGGCAGTTTCGTTTCCCTCGTTCCAAGTATTAAGCTGGAATACAAGGCTTGAATGACTTAACAGGAAATTCGACATAAGACATTTTTGTTGCTATCCTGCAGGTCCCGGGCCAAGGGGGGGGGGGGGACTGGGAGGTGGTTGGATGGTCTCCGGGGGGGGGGGGGGGGGGGGGGGGGGCTGTGACCCTGTGAGCCCTGCCAGACTCAGTGTCACTGGTGGAATGTGGAATCGCTGACCCCTCTGAGCTCACAGTGACAGACACACATGTGACCTAGTCTGCCGGAGACTGTCGGAGTCTACTGGATTCTGCTAGAGTGGCCCTGAAGTCTTATATGTGTTTTACTGGGGCCCATTGAAGTGTGTCAGAATGTCAGTGGTGTAAAGTAACTAAGTACATGTACTCAAGTACTGTACTTAAGTACAATTTTGAGGTATTTTTTACTTTACTGGAGTACTTCCAATTTTCAATAATTTTACTTCTACTCCCAGTCTCCCACTACATCTCAAAGGCAAATATTGTACTTTTTACTCCACTATAATTATTTGAAAACTTTAGTTACCATGCAGTTACTTTGACTATTATTACGAAACCAATTCAGAGCTATATATTCTTTGACAATTTGAAAATAGCCGATCTTCAAGCTCACAACGCGTCGCTTTGAAATGCATTATGAGCTTGTAGATCGGCTATTTTCAAAGGATTTTTATACATTTTATACATTTGAAAACGTGTTAAATGGGACCATCTGCATACTGAGTACTTTTACTTTTGGTACTTCAAGTATATTTTGAAGCCAATACTTTTGTACTTTTACTTAAATTATTTACGTAAATTTTGAATACCGAACAGACTATTTCTACAAAAGGGTATTGATACTTTTACTTAGCCTAAGTAAAAAAATTACAGGGGTCCGCGGCCAAATAAATATCAATTTGACATGCAGTTTGAGAACCACGGATGTAGCTGAGTTTACTGGGGTCGACTATAGTGTACACGGTTCTGCTGAGGTCTCGCCGATTCTACCTGAGATAACTGAAGTCAGCTGGAGTGTGTTGTGGTCTAGATTGAACTGAAGGCTCCTCCTGAGGTCTATTAAAATCTATCTCCAGACTCCAGAAGTCTACTTAACTCTTCTGGAGTTTGCTGGAGTTTACATGAGTCTATTACAGTGTGGAGAGGTCAACTGCGTCTTGAACAGGGGATCCGGGACCCCTAGGGGGTCCTCAGAGTTACTACAGGGGGGCCACCAAATCTTTGTGTGATAGGACTTTTTTTTTTTTTTTTACATTAACGACTTCAACCCAAGCATCCCTATTTTGAGAACTTTAGCCAAAAATAGCCGATCTACAAGCGAGCTTGTAGATTGGCTATTTTCGGCAAAGACATTTGGTATAGAGGGAAAAAAGAGCAAACTAAGTACAGAGTGAAAGATCAAGTTTACTAATTATTGACGGTTTAAGTGGTTAAATGTCTGAAAATACACATTAACATGAATCCAACACAACACTGATAATGACAGCTGCTGTCAAACAAGTCTATGAAGCTGAATCTGATCTGTGAAAAAGTTTAATCTTCAACACAATTTTATACAATATGTAGTAGGGGGGTCCCTGCTTCTTCCCTCTCTCAGCTAGGGGGTCCTTGGCCTGAAAAACTCAAACTCTAGTAACTAAAGTTTGAGTTAACGGAGGTTCATCTGGGAGTAAAGAGAGGTGGGCAACCGGGGGAGGAAAAAGGGGAGGGGGGGGGGACTGTAAGAGAGTGAAAGAAAAAGGATGACAAGACACAGAAACCGAAGGAATAAATGGGAGGGGGGTCAAACAGAGGCCACAGCGGCATAGGTAAGGGCCAGATAAGGTTGAGTGAGAGAAGCTAAGCAGGCAGCGAGACAGCCAGGGTGAGCTAATGACTGTACCCTCGTAATGATGTGTCTCTGAGAGGACTCATGCGGGGAAACACGCTCAATCTGACAGCGATTCAGACAGGAAACCAGGGCAGAAAACCACAGTTTTAAGGGAGGTTTTACAGTAAGGAGCCCCAGTAAAGGCTTAAACCATGGCTCAAGGTAATGGGCTGATAAGACCTGAAGGTCGTCCCAAACCACCAGAGTGGCCTTGTAACGGCCTTGATGCACCACAACTCCCCAAGGCGTCCAGAGATTTACAAACATTGTTTGCAGATGTGACTCCTCATCGGTAATGCCCCCCCAAACCTTTTCTTTGTTCTCAACTTTCAATTCTGTTAAATAAAAAGTAATAAATATACAATCGTGTACACACAGCTGGGGTATTTATGGACTTGAAGCAATGGTGCTGACAATAATGCCCAGGGTGCAACTGGCAGCTGATCTGGAGGTGGTATTAATACGTAATGACAGCGTCGCCATCAAAGAGCAAGAGACCAGCTAACCTGGAGCAGATTGAACATGGAACGTGAGGGAAAAACAGGCGCCGTGTTTTTCTAAAGGGTCGTTCAGGTGGTTGCTAATCGAAAAAAGATGGCTAAAAATATATATAATGATTACATGAGTTTCTGGGGAGGTCCGAGAAAAAAAAACAGCACGGCTCTACGAAAACTATTATACCTCCATTAAATACAGGAAGCGTAACTCGAAAGGCCCTCGTAAAATGAGCTTACTCCGAGAAAATGAAGAGAACAGAGAGCTGACAGCGGTGGGTAGCTCCTCGAGGTAATTAGACAACATTACGGCGCAACTCGAAGCAGCGTTACTTCATGGAGGGAGTCTTGTGTCAACTCCAAGTGTGAGAAACACGAACAGGTTCCCTTTTCCCACGGCTTAGGACAGCGGTTCATAAACGGTGTGTCGAGGCAGACTGGCGTGCCGTGAGCGTACCTTGGGAATTTGTGACAACCACAAATTATTATTGCAATATAGTTGCAATACCGTTGTACCCGTTGTCAGAGTACTCGACAGTACTATGACATCGTATTGATGATATCAGGGATCTCTATACAGTATGCATTAAAGGGACACAGACAGACAGACAGACAGACAGACAGGCAGACAGGCAGACAGTGCATTTATGGATAGATGTATGAAAGTATGTTTCAACTTCTTAATCGGCATTAGTAAATAATTTGTTTTTACAGAGCTAGTGATAACACGTTATAGAGGCTATTTTAGGTGGATCAGAATACAGGTGTGCCTTGAGAATTTGACTTGACCTTTGGGTGTGCCTCGGGCACAGAAAGTTTCAGAACCACTCAATTAGACAACATTACGGCGCAACTCAAAGCAGTGTTACTTTGTGGAGGGAGTCTTATGTCAACTCCAAGTGTGAGAAAAACGGTACAGGTTCCCTTTTCCCACGGCTTAGGATGTGTTGATTGCCTTCCAAAACACACTGAGAGAAGATGCCAAAGGGGTGAAAGAAACGAGCAATAGCTTGAAAAGGACACCCCAGCGGACGTCTGGGTGCAATGCAAACAGTCTGTGAAGGATCGCCTGGTCCAGGGTGGTGAATGAGCTAGAGGCTCACAGGGAAAGGCGATGATTTGCGTTTGTTTTGGGCGGGATAGAGATGTCCCCGAGTCTTAAAATGATGCAAGTTTACAAAGTGGTCGGAGAATACGATTTTCTCCGCCGTCGCACGGATCCTGTGAGGATGAAGGTGACGGCGATGATGAAGAAGATTTGGCTGAAAACAGCCCTGTCAGAGCCTTGGCTGAAATGTCCTCTGGGTAATTGCAGCAGCCTAGACTTGAGTGGAAACTCACTCAACGCAACTCATAGGCGCGTGTGAGCGATTACACCCATGCAGACAATATAACAGTCAAATGCATTCAGGAACATTGTACTTAATTGTCAAACAACAAAAATATATCACATGCACACACACACATACAGTACATGCATGCTCCAATATGTACACAAACACACACAGACATGCATGCACACGCATGCACAAATACATGCGCGCGCACACACACACACACACACACACACACACACACACACACACACACACACACACACACACACACACACAGATGCTTTCACATCAGCACCCATTTATTGTATGGACACACACACAGAGTAACATCTGTTCCTCGTTACCTCCGTAGAGCCTGCTGCTTGAGTCCTATATCAAACCACCCCTGTCTGTTTTTCACCGGGGGTTTCCTGCTGCCTGACATGATCGGTTTTAGCACCTAATTTCTCCCTTTATTGTTTATCGATTTGCTTTATTCCAGTCCTTCCTATAGCCTAGGCTGACAGGCAGACGGGGCTTTTACCAAAGACATAGTGTATGATGTGCATTATATCATAATATAGATTATACCGTGTGTCCACGTAAAGTATGTTTTTCTTTTTCTTTTTAATATAGAGACGGAGGTTTATAGGGCCAAGACATCACTCAGCAACACACACAGCACATATAAGACCAGGTGCTTTCAGGTGCATGAATGATGCCCAATGACAATGAAAAAGTCCGACAACAATGGAAAAGAGAGCTTTGGCTCGGTTTGCATGGTTTGTCAGTCACAGCAGTGGTATAGTGGCTGGTTTTATGGCGTGTAAAGCAGGGGAAGTAACCAAGTATATTTACTCAAGAGCTGTGCAATTTTGAGATACTTTTACTTGAGTATTTCTAGTTTTCAATACTTTTACTCCACTGCAATTATTTGAAAACTTGAGTTACTAGTTACTTTGTTGATTTTTATTATTATTTCAAAACATATGTTAACCACTTCGGCCCATACAATTCGGCCATTTGAAAATAGCCGATCTAAAAGCTCACAACACGTCGTATCACGACGTGTTGTGAGCTTGTAGATCTGCTATTTTCAAAAGATTTTAGACATTTTTAGACATTTGAAGAGTTGTAAAATGGGACATTCTGCATATTGAGTACTTTTACTTTTGGTTCCTTAAGTATATTTTGATGCCAGTACTTTTGTACTTTTAATCAAGTACATTTTGAATACCGGACTTTTACTTGTAACAAGAGTATTTCTACATTGCAGTATTGATACTTTTACTTAAGTAACACATGTGAGTACTTCTTCCATCACTGGTTTCATGGCATGTAAAGCAGGGGACCTCTCGGTGGCCCATGCATGCCGGCTGCAGATCATGGGATGTGAGTAGAGTTCAGACGTACACAACCACCCAGACAGACATTAATGCTCCTCTAACCACAAACCACACACTGCATATTGTCACTGTCGGGGGGGAAACCTTTTATACGTCTAAAACCAAAACCGTTACTTTTCAGGAAATGAAAGAAAAAAAGAACCTGTGCTCCAATGGATCCAATGTAGTTATTATTTAGTTCCAAGGTCTTGTTAACACTTTCCCGTTGGTTAAATATTTATAAAACCCACAGACAGAGTTAAGCACTTTCAACCTGGCATTCCTATTTTGATAAATGTCATGATATAGACAAAGAAAATGTCAAAAATAGAGAAAACTGTGTAGATCGGCTATTTTCGTTGCTTGTGTGCAGCAGTGTCATATTATATAACCAAGTATAAATTAGGGCAAATGAAAAAACATAAACAAATGAAATGGAAAAAAAAAAGTGGAGATACTGTACAATGTTTCTGCCCGACACAGCGACGGTATGCACACAATTCCGTGCATATACATGCCCACACATACAGTACACACACACGCATGCTTGCATATTATTCCTCCATACACAAACACAAACACACAGGCTGTGTCACGTACAAATTCACCCGCTCACACATGCGCGCGCGCACACCCCCCCCCCCCCCCCCCCCCCCACACACACACACACACACACAGGCAGAGGCCTGCTTCTTCTCACCTGCCACATAAATCACCTCTTATTACAAATACAGATTTTTCTCCCCCCAGTTTTTACTATCTGTGTCCCCGTCTCACTCTCTCTGTCTCTGTGAGTCTCAGTCTACCCCTCTCTGTCTTTTTCTCTCTCTTATCGACCGTGAATTGTCTGTCTGACATCTGACTGAAACAGGCAGTCTCTTTCTATCCATCCCTCATGCCTCTGTTTATGCGTCACTTTCACACTTTGTTTACTTTTGAATCAGCATGTTAGAGAGACTGGCCTGTCGGTCTACCGTTCCTCTATCTGTCCCTCTATCTGTCTGTCTCTCTGTCTGTCTGTCTGTCTCTCTGTCTGTGTGTCTGTCTGTCCCTCTGTCTGTGTGCGTACTGTAGGGGGCCATGGAAGAGGAGTGAACATCCTGTCTGTGTGTTTTCCAGACGTACACAAGGCAGCCAGGTGGACCGAATACCACTACAGATGGGGAAAGATTCTGTGAGTGTAGCGTACGCGTGCGCGCGCGCGCGTGCGTGCGTGCGTGCGTGCGTGCGTGCGTGCGTGCGTGCGTGCGTGCGTGCGTGCGTGCGTGCGTGCGTGCGTGTGTGTGTGTGTGTGTGTATGTGCGTGCGGTGTGAGAAAGGGGGTGGGGGTGGGGGGTTGCAGTGGAAAGGGCTGTATTTTTTCCTGGACTCATCTTGTCCATGGACTCACCAGGACAAATTCCTTACAAAAGGCTCTTGGCAAAGTAAAATGAATGATAACTGATTCAGAGGAAACATAACTAAGAGAGAGAGAGACAGACAGACAGACAGACAGACAGACAGACAGACAGACAGACAGACAGACAGACAGACAGACAGACAGGATGGAGGAATCCATGGGGGTCATGAGAGATAGAGAAAACTGCAACGGACAAGGATGAGTCCATAAGCATTTTGCAGATGAGTAAAAAATTCCACACACTCACTCACTTTACATAAAGGTCCATTGGATGAAGACTGAAGAGATGATAACAGGAGAGGGGGAGGGGGAGTGATAGAGGTGAGAAGGAAGAGACAGGGGAGGGAGAGATGATAGTTGTGGTGGATCTTGCCTCAATACAACTGTACTGTAACAAATATACAGACTCTTGATTCTTGGTGAGAGAGAGGGGTTGGAGAGAGACAGAGAGAGAGATAGAGAGAGATGGTTGAAAGGTGAAAGTGGTGATATCAGTATATTATGTTATGGGCCATATTTATTCAGTGGTGCCCACTACTTTCACACATTCACTCATGGTCATGGGAATGCCAATGACAACAGAGAACACACAATATAAAGCCAGGGAATCTGACCTGTCCCGTACAACTTCCTTCTAACTTCCTCTTCCTGGGTTTTAAATACAAGTTGACACACTTTTCCAGGAGGAACATATGTCCCCCCCCCCCCGTGGAGAAGACCATATGGTGTGCCAGCAGCACCCACCTTTATTTCATTTAGGATGAAAAATAAATAACCTCCTCTTCAGGTTTCTCTGCCCTTGTTCATGCTGTCCTTTAGTTACGCCAACATACAGTTCAGTATCTACATGTGTTTTAAGGTTTTGCTTTTGCTTTTCTTTAGAATTAGGTTTTTATCTTAACATTCGGTGTCTTGGAACGCTATTGATGACATCACAATTTGACCTAGAGACTGTGCGTGTACCATTGAGGACCCCGAGGTGAGGTGAGAGCCAAGGCTAATGCAGTTAAATCCATAAGAAAACAAATAAAGCCTGAGAGATGAGAAAAGACTCATGACTCCTGGGGTTGTGCTGCTACTGTACATCTCTGGGCGCACACACACACACACACACGCGTTTGTATTACTATACTTGTGAGGACATCAACACTTTAGGACAGCCATTTTGCCATTTTTAACCGTAAGCCTAAAAACAGCAGATCTACAAGCCCACAACGCGTCGCGCTGCGACGCGTTGTGAGCTTATAGATCAGCTATTTTTTGGTGCATGACACTGGCACGCAACTAAGTATAAATCATGTTTAACGCTAATTCCAATTTACTATTTAACAACACTTGTGAGGACCAGAAAAACGGTCCTCACAATGTATATTTCTTCAAATTCTACTATACTAGGTCCTCACAAGTATGGCAATACACACACACACACACAGGCCCGCTGATACGAAAACACTTCACTTAGTAGTATCTGTCAGCCAGCCAGCCAAACAGTCAGTCAGTCAGTCAAACAGACAGACCGTGAGAACGGTAATTGTGAGTGTTGGTGTAGCTCACCCTGCAGCCACAGACTGTGTGTCTCTCTACTACAGTATGTGTTATTTCAGAGCTCATGGATCTCGACACATCCTCCTCTCTCAGAGGAACAACAATGACACCCGAGATGCTCTCCCTTCAGTGGCCTCGTGTTACCCCGGCCCCCTGGGGGAGACCCCATGGGTCCCAGGAGGAGAATTAAGGACCTGTTCAGGCTTTCTGCAAATCGTCCTGACCTGAGAGTTTGGTGCAAACTCCAAAACTACCCGGGGAGGGGAATTAGTTACAGTACGTAACTATGGTGCCGACGCTGTGTGTGTGTGTGTGTGTGTGTGTGTGTGTGTGTGTGTGTGTGTGTGTGTGTGTGTGTGTGTGTGTGTGTTTGTGTGTGTGCTGTTTCTAAACAATGTCTGAGGAAACCATCAGGGAAGGTTTCAGAAAGAACACACATAGAGATGAAAGAATGACCAAAGTGAGGTGTGGAAGGTTGAGAAAGTTGCACAAAAAAAAAGCTTGATTGCAAGGTACAGATGAGATAAACAGAAGGGAGGATGTAGTGAGTGGGGAATTAACCACATGAACCCTAGTGCAGGGGTCTTCAACGTTTTCAGGCCAAGGACCCCCTAGCTGAGAGAGAGATGGAGCAGGGACCCCCTCTATATTGTATAAAATTGTGTTTCAGATAAACTTTTTCAGCTCTTTTTCCCTCTACACCTATAACTTTTTGCCAAAAATAGCCGATCTACAAGTTCACAACGCCTCGCGGCGCGAGGCGTTGTGAGCTTGTAGATCTGCTATTTTTGGCAAAAGTTCTCCTCAGAAAAGAGATGCTAGGGTTCAAGTGGTTAAGGTAAAAAAAAAATCACATCACACAAAGATTTAGCGGACCCCCTGTAGTAACTCTGAGGACCCCCTAGGGGTCCTCAGAGTTACTACAGGTGGTTCGCTAAATCTGTTGAAGATCTGTTGAAGACCCCTGCCCTAGCGTAACTTTTCTGGGCAAGTCATAATAGGCGAACATTAGGCAAAAATAGCCAATCTATTGTACTTTATCAAAGAGATTTAGCCTGGTAAACCATCTCGGTGCATGTGAATTCACATCATCATGTGTCTTCATGCAGACCGGTCTGGCGCCAAGCGCTGGGTTAGGCATTTTGCAGAAACCAAAAAGTGGAAGAGCCGATAAGCATCTGCGCTCAGGGCCATGTGATTGGCCCTGTGATCCACTTTTTGGTTTCAGCAAAACGCAAGATTTGGTGTAAAGGGGGAAAAGGAGGGGGAAAGTATATGGACATCTGGGGGAACCGGGTCAAGGATGTATAAGTGGTTGAACCGAGGAAGTTAGAGTGGGTCTGTGCCTACAGTAAGTCTGTGTGGGATGCACTCTCTCCAGTTTAGCCACCAGGACAGCCTTGTCAGTAACCTGAGATTGATGCTGACAGAGACTGGAGGAGACTAAAGGTTTATTGTGAATGCTGAATAAACATGCAGCTCATGCATGTTTTGAGAGTGCTGGCTATATAGTTGGGAAAGTGGGATTCAAAACCAGTTTCAGGGGGATAGATTTACATCTATGTTTTAAGCATTTATCTGATGCTCTTGTCCAAAGCAACCACCATGGAGAGGGTTGGCTGGGTCTTTGTTTTGATGAGAGATAGCTGGGTCTTTGTTTTGATGAGAGATAGCTGTGTGTGGTTTACTTCTACCCAACACCACAAACCCCCTGTGTGGTGGTTCCCCCACGAGAGAGACTTCTACGTACATGTATATCTGAGGCTTTGTTCAGCTCTCATCCAGAACAGCTTATGTTCAGAGTGTGTTACAGTCAGAGCAAAAGTAAACTAAGTTGAAAGCCCCTCGGAAGACCAACGTGCATGCATTGTAATGCCATATGAAGGTGTACTGTATTATGCATTATTGATACTGTATGAATCAAGAGGGGTTTATTTGTCACTCACTCATATAGGCACAAGCAGCGAAATGTTGGAGGGACAAGTTCCGCAAAGACTGTGCACAAAGACGCAATTTAACAGGATAATAATCTATATACAATTATTGTTTTTTCAGCAAATACACTAAAATAAAAAGACAAAACAGAAAAACACAACAGGAAAGAAAAACAAATAGGACAATTCGGCAGACATACTAAGCAACTGGATAATAATCTATATTACAATTTAAGGAATTGCTGTGTGTATATGACGCAAATTTTGTCGCCGGAATAACCCAGACAGCCGTTCGGCTCTGCACACCTCGAGGTCATATGGGACAGGGACACACACACCATATTTGGTTGGTTATGCCGGTGACAAAATCCGGGTCACATACACACAGCAATTCCTTAAATAATAATATACTAGTCCATACCCGTCGGGGGATATGGATTCGACGCATGCGCAGTTTGATCATTCATCCCATAGGTCGCGGGGCCATCCCACAGCTGGGGAGCCGTAACCATGGCGACCTTTTACATAAAACCGCTAATTAACAGCTGAAATTTGGGGAAAGCGAAAAACGGGCTTCGCTGTTCCGTGCACATGGTAATGGTCAATGTCTGTGTGCAAATGCAGACCAATTGCTCCAGCCACTGAGGAGAACCGGGCAGAAGAGATTTTGGCCTCACCACGATTTTGGGCTCACCACCCACACAGAGCTTTGTAGAATTATAGGAGGATAGATATATTTTTAGGCTTTATTTCAGATAGGAGAGTGATAAGGATCTGAAAAGGGGGACGCAAACGCAGAACCCGGATGGGAGCGGTTTTGAGGTTTTGCTGACTGGCAGACAGAATTTGGCAAAGCGATAGATTATTCAGCTACTAGACAACTGTGAATCTTTGAATCACAGTATGTAAGCCAAGCTATGAAAACAGTCAGGATAATAAACACTATAACAACATCAACAAACGATCCGAGCAAAACAGTCAGCCAAATACTTAAACTGGCCAGGAGCTTAGGTCATTATTGCATCATTCTTAACAGGAGAGTAAAGAGACATGAAGAGCAGAGAGAGGGGAGACTGAGAGACATGCAGATGCAAGATAAGACAGCAGTCATATTCGAACCTGGGACTTCACGCTCACAAGGAACAAATCGCAGCTGTCAGGCAGAAACCTTGTATCTCCGTAATGAATCTGTTTATGTTTTTGTCATAAATTGATGGCGTATTTTAAACGAAAATAGCCGATTACACATTGTGAGCTTGTAATGTAGATCACAACGCGTCTGTGGATCACAATTTATTAATATTTAACCAATGAAAAGTATTAACATGAACTAAATAATAACAATGGATCCATTGGTACATAGATGTTTTTTTCTACTTCCTAAAAAGTAGCGGTTGTGGACATACAAGGTTCCTGCCCCGTCAGAGACAAAATGGTCTGTGCACTAACTGGCTATAAGCGACCAAGGCTCTCCTCTCAGCACATTACTTTGACAAGCACTCCAGCTTCCCAAGCAGCTTGCACACCACCACCCTCTTCTTCTTCTTCCAATAACACCTCAAGTACGGTAGACCTGTGCAGCGGTAAATTGTATTTGAACTGACCTCAATCCTGATGTGCAAACCCAGGCTACTAGAATGGCCTGGATTCTATCTCTTTCGAGAGGAAAGAGATAGAGTGAGACAGAACAAACACAGAGGGAGAAAGAGAGAGAGAGACAGTGGAGAATGAGGTGGAGAATGAAGATGTTATGCAGGCCTGGGGTTGAGTCAGCCTTGGTAAGGACCAGAGACCACTTTAAACACTTCTGCTGAACACACATGGGTAAAGGCTCCACAGTATGACGACAGCTCAGGAAGAAAAGGAGGAATTGCTGTATTCCACCACTCCTTTCATCCCAAAGCCAGTGCACACTTTGTGCCGCAGTGTAACAAGTATATAATCACCTTCTCATGGAGGGAGAAAATGCCAACTACAATTTTCCTATCACCGCTAAATCCTTACGGGGTCCATTTTATAATACTCTCTGGGTACAACAATCATCCACATACCTCCCGACCTGATTGGGTATCGCGGGAGTGGAGCCACACCGCCAACCAACTACAATGCAATATCACTGCAATAAATGCTTTTCATCTTGACCAGAGTCTGACTGAAGTGTGTGTTTGTATGTTTGTTTGTGGGAGAGTGAGTGTGTGTGTATTCATTTTGTGTTAATGTGTGTGCATGTGATTGCCTACTATAGCTGCTGCAGTGTGAAGTATATGCTTGTGTGAGTGTGTGTGTGTGTGTGTGTATTCATTTTGTGTTAATGTGTGTGCATGTGATTGCCGACTATAGCTGCTGCAGTGTGAGTCTATGCTTGTGTGCGTGTGCGTGTGCGTGTGTGTGTGGACGCTCGTGTTTCCATGTATGCATGCAGAGTTCAGGCCAGGCCATGCCAGAGCCCAACAGCCCCCACCCCCCCACCCACACACACACACACATACAGTTCTTGGAAGGCAGCAACGGTGAATAGTCAAAAGCGAAAAGCGAAACATGTCTTTGGGGGCGCCAGCATAGTGATGGTATCACTGACCCCAGAAGAGAGAAAGTTCAGAGATGTCTGAGTCAAGACAAGCACAGTGCGTGTGACTCAGCCCAGAGATTCCTGTTGGCTAAGTTGAGAAACACTGCCGGTAAAATCCCCTCACACATACAACCTGGCTTGTACCAACGACTGCAGTACTGTATGTGGGGGAAAGTGTATGTGTGTGTGTGTGTGTGTGTGTGTGTGTGCGTGTGTGCGTGTGTGCGTGTGTGCGTGCGTGTGTGCGTGTGTGTGTGTGTGTGTGTGCAACGTGCGTGAGTGCCTGCGTTCGTGCGTGCAGGTGTGTGCTTGCGTGTGTGTGTAGGCTACTTGTGTTACCATTACAAATTTTCCTGGTTCTCACAAGAGAAATGGTTGTTTTTATAGTAAAAAAAAGATTTGGGGAGCATAGGGTTGGTGGGTTATGGATTGTGAACCCATACACTTCCTCCGCAAGGGGCAATATATTATGTATAGGAATATATCCCCATAATATTCATATTATTTACGCAATCCGCATTGACGAGAAACGCATTCTGGCTACCATACATTCTACCTGGAAGCAACAGTGATTTCATTCACCTTGTTTACAAAAATGGGGAAACAAATGTAATAAGGAGCTAAAAAACATAATGAGATGTATACAATAGCTATCCGTGAAACAGCTGCAAAGTGTGCATATTTAAGAAAGTATTTTAAAACAGTGAAACCTACCAAGGAAAAAAAAAAGAAAGTGATGAGGGCGTAATCAAACAAGACTCCAGTTCAAACTATCTTTGGTTATCAACCAAGATTGAAGAGGAGGAGGCGGAGAATGTCGGAGTTCAAGAGGGATTTAGCTGTAGCAGCAGTCATTCTGATAATGACACCTTTACCGGTGATTAGGGGGACCAGGCAACCCTACGACCAGGCAAGTGTTTCCAATTGGCCTTCACCGAACCCTATCAATCAGATCCAAAGTTAGGCTAGGTCATTTTTGCGACCAAGCGATGTATTATGCACATAATGAAGTTGACCAAAGTTTCTCAGCTGCATTTAAAATACCCTTTTGTTATTATATTAAGCCTTTAAAGATGGAGTACCATGATATTTTTCAACCCTAAAACCTGATCATAAGGTATTATTATTATGTAAGGATTTTTTTCAAAAAAAAAAAGTGTACAGAAATTGTTAAAAAAAATGTTTTTATGTGGACACGCCTCCAGTTCATTAAGTATGCCTGGTTCTCACCTTAGCACCTCCTCCACCACCTTAGCACCACCCACCTGTCCTAGTCCCTCCTCCTCCTCATGCCCACACCTGTTGTGTTATGATAATGAGGGGGAGGGTATGTTTTTTGGGGGCTCTGTGATGTCACTATGCCCCTGTTTTTGGATTGGCACGTTTGACCCTCAAGGTTTCAGCCTCCAGGAAAAAACTCCAAATAGTCAGAGAAGACATGAAACACCATAAAACCACCAGCGGGGGCCTTAATGAAGTTCTATCAACCTCATAGACACATGAAAAACAGAAAAAGTGCAAAACCATGGCACCACCTCTTTAAATGTCTTATTGGTCTTATAGATCAAACATCCCACTGAGCATTTTTTCAGGCTATTAGACGTCTAAAATACGTCTAAGGGCTAGGCTAAAACAGGGTTATAATTGGTCTAACAGTGAAAGTTTTTTAGCGGTCTAGGCTTAGCCTAGACGTTGATTAGCTGTTTTTAAGCGTCTATTTATAGACCGTCTATATTATAGACCGTCTATATTATAGCCATTGAAATGACGTCTATAATATAGATGCCTATATACAGATGCTTAAAAAACAGCTAATCAACGTCTAGGCTAAGCCTAGACCGCTAAAAAACTTTCACTGTTAGACCAATTATAACCCGGTTTTAGACGGAGGCCTAATAGCCGACTATGGCTCAGTGGGATGTGCACTGTTGTGGCTGTTTTCTGAGTGTTGTGACTAGTATCTTAGTCGGTTACACGTTACATACTGTAAATGTTGTTTAAACCAGTGAAATGAGTTGCTGCATAATTGTGATACATCCATATCAGGGGCACCGTTGATATAAAAACCCACGGGAGAAAAGCTACGCCCCTGGGAGTTACGGTTAGGATTACGCATTTAGAGGTTTGTTTTAGGGGTTGGGAGTTATGCCTAATTTATACTTAATTGTTGTTCTGTGTAGTGTGCGTACGTACGCGTGTGCATGCGTGTGTGCGTGTGCGTGTGTGTGTGCGTGTGCGTGTGCGTGTGCGTGCGTGCGTTTAGGGTTGGGGCGCTCTAGAAAGAAAGAAAGAAATCAAAACCAAGAGATAGAGCTATAGAGGAGTTGAGTCTCTTGGTCTTATCTGTAGATATCAGCCTGGCCACTGAACACAGCGGTGAAGTGAAACCAGACTCAGAAATCAAGGCTGAGCGTCAACCTGCAACTCCCCGCTCCTCTAGTCTACAGTATCTGTGCAGCATCTCTCCATACACTCAGCCACGGCACTCTCCTTTTTTCCTACATCTGTTTCGTTGGTGTACCATAGTATGTATATGGTTTATACGGCCGCTGGCTATTCTAGTAAGCAGCACCGCTGTAACCGCGATACTTTTGAATGAACACTCGTATCCAGTCCAACAGCTGCAAAACATCAGTGGCAGTATTTCAATTATACGTTTTCACCAAGGGGCTCTACTGCCCAATATCAAACATGCACACAAAACATAACCAAGGACAAGGACATATTTACAGCAACTGCCTGTTGAATTGTATCAGATTAAAGTCTATTGCCAGTACATTTCCTTGAAGGAGGCTGGTACACATATAAACAGCACACACTAGACTAGAAGTTAGCTACAATTCATGCTCAGGGGCACTTGAGAAGTATTGCGCTCTGTTCTGGGATTGGAGCCAGCCACCTTTCATCTATGAGGCAACACCCCAAACAAACCTGATGGATTCATTTTCATGATTCATGAAGAAGGGCTCACAACTATGTGTTTAATGTGTTTTTTAAAGTGTATTCTGATCACGGTCAGAGTCACAAAGTCCTGCCTTGGTGACTCTGACTGTGGACAGTTTGAATAAACTTTTTTGGGAAGTATTAAGTATTACTTCCTAAATTAAGAGGTGTGAGCCCTTCTTCATTGATTGAACTCATTGTGCTTCACAGTTTGGCTCAGCACCAAAGAAAGGGGAATGTGCGTTAAATCAATCACAAACTTCATTTTCATGATTAATATCCATTTTCATGATTTGTTATGATATTTCTGTGTATTTAGTGTGTTAAAGTGGAAAGAGACAAGAAGGACATGCTGCAACTCAGGTTCTAGGATGGATTTCAATACAGGATGTTGTGTTTATGAGGTGCAGTACGTGCACTAACTGGTCTATAGCTACTCTACTCAGGATCACGTTAAAACTTTTTTCTCTTAAAATTTCAAACAAAAACCTCAAACGTATATGACTTATTCAGACAGATTGCTATTTAATCATGTTTCCAGAACATTTCTCATCTGTCACCACTTTATTTAATTTATAGAGCAGGTTGAGTGCCGTGCCCAAGATTCAAATACCGTGGTGCACTGTTTATGTTTGCCCTCCGCCATGGCAATGAGCCATGTGGCGTATTTAAACCAGAAAAATATGCTAATGTAAATTGAAGGCATTTATTGGCGTATCGAGCTCATCAGGTCCAGATGATAGTTATTAGGAGGGTAGAGTTTGGAGGAGGGAGGCAAAAGATCCCTCCTCATCATCACAAACCTGCAGCCTCAGGCAGCAAAGACAAGCCTAGTCAAAACTAAGATTAATTTATGTTCTGTATACAGACACACGTGTATAAACACACACATGCAGGCACACACATGCACACGCATTGCCTCTTTACCTTATCATCCGTACTTTGATCCTGTGCCTTGTTTTTACTTGTTAATAGTTATGATTATCATCTTTCCAGCTGTGACTGTTAATGAACCTTGTAAACCGCTCTATTAAAGTGTTATACAAATTCTTATTCTTAGTGTTATTATTATATTGTTACGCACGCACGCACGCACGATACACACCACACATCATTCAGAATCTGGGTAAAAACCGTGTATGTTTGCCTTGGCATCGATCAAACATGACCTCCGGCAAAGACAGAGAGAGAGAGAGAGAGTGAGACACAGATTGAGGGAGAGAGAGTGAACAATAGAAATTGGTCTGATTTAACCTCAGTGTCGTGCAAACCACCGCAGAGTGGGGCGAAGACGTACGGCTGGCTGGGGTTTTTGTTTTGATGTAGAGAGCTGTGGGGGTTTATTTATGTCCCACACCACAAAACCAATGCCCCTGCAGAGGTCCCTCCATGAAAGAGACAGTTTTTACATTTACATTTGAGGCTTCATTCGGCTGACACTGGTACCCAGGGCAGTTTATCATGTAGTATGCAACAACAACATGATCACTGGCAACAGAGGAACCAATAGTGCACAAAGCCTGAACAACAGATGTACGTAATCGATAATATTTAAAAAATCATCTTGCCTGAAACATTGTTCTATCAAACTTTCTTTGTTAGAGCATTTTCTCAAGAGAACTGTGGTTTGTGAAAATATAATTTGCTGACAGACTGTTAAGGGTTTCCAGTGAGCTAACTTGTTGGATTGAGTGGTACTTTTTGGGTCTTTTGGGTTTTGTAGTTTTGGACAGCATTTTCCCAAAGGAACCAAATATGATTCTGTTAATATTATGTAAATAGTGTTGATACTGTAGCAGTGTTGTCACTTGTAGCAATAAATTGTATCTTATTATACACCCATATCTCTGGGGTGTTTGTGTGCAACAGAGATGTTTTGGGTAATAAAAAATAAATGAGAGAGAGGAAGGATGGGACATTTCCACAGACTGCTGCTGCTCTGCAAGAGCTCTGGGTGATCGAGCAACAGTTAAGACCAAGCATCCGAGCCAAGTCATTCTCGTGCACAGACTTCTCTAAAACTTTTTCTTTTTAACAACTGAAAGCAGCTTCAGTAGCCTGAGGCACTCTGTACACCGAACCAGATTTGGGTGGTTGGGTGGAAACAATTCTTAGCATTTGTTTTAACCTGTTAAGATTACCAGATGGGTGATTTCTTTTTTTCCCTTTCTTTCTTTTTTAACCACATCAGGAGAATTCAGGCATCATCAGGTACAGTGCATTGACGTAAGTGTACCACAATGAGTTTCAATTACTCCCCGGCAATTTGTCCACACCTGTGGCTTTCAACTGGTTTCACTGAATATTGCATTCAACCAGGACGCTTTATATTAAAAAAACACAATATTTCTATACTGAAGTAGTTTGGGAACCCCCTGGATGTCTTGCCACCCTCTTTTCCAGTCCCAGCCCTCTGGCTGAGAAACCCTGGCCTGAATTCACAGTGCATTGTCTTGTGTGCCAAACCACAGCCATCTGACAAACCATAAAAAAAGCATTTTGCAAATATTATTATGTGAATCTTTGACACAAGTTTTTGCTGAACTAGAAACATGACAGGGAAAACACACTTGAACCCTCAAAGCCCCCCCCCCCAACCCACGACCGCCACCCCACCCGCCCTATACTCCAGCTCCATACATCTAATGTAGAGCCAGGAATCACACGAGCCATAAAACATATTTCTGCAGTAACTTTGATAGTTAACAGAGCAGACCCTCTGGCCTCCAACCAGACCCCCATTTATAAAAGGTTCTTAACACACAGATTTTGTGCCAACAGCCAAATCCGAGCCAAAGTTGTGATTCATAAAACCGTCCTGCACGTCAAATCATCGGGTTTACATGGATTTTTATCTTCCTCGGGTTGTCTGTGATATACTGTATCAAACGTTATCAACAAATATCAAGATAAATGTGTATCATTACTATAGGTTGATGACTACTGCAGCTACAGTACATATATATTCCTTATCACATCTTTAGTCATGCTTGTGTGATGGAATGTTAGATAAAGTCAAAGAAAATGGTTACAAATTAGCCCCCAAAACATTGCGCGCACTGTTGAGGTCATGTGCACACACAGACGAACGAGAGTTAGAATGACGAAGAGTCAGATTGAACTGTTTGTGTCTTTCTCTGCATGTCATTTTCCATTTTAAACACTTAAACCCTATACACTTCATTGACCGGAGTCCCCCAGGGGTCTATCTATCTATACTACTGTAGGCCCCCTCCTTTTTTCCCTCTACACCAAATCTCTTAGCTGAAAATAGCCAATCTACATGCTCACAACGTATCAGGCTGCGATGCGTTGTGAGCTTCTAGATCTGGGATGGTTCAGTCCAGAAATGGGACGCAAGGGTTCAAGAGGTTAAGGATTTTTTTTCCTACAGTGCTTACCCAGAGCTACTTAATAGTTAGTACGCAATAATTCAGTGCCTTGCACTCTACCACCTCTACCATCTCTCACCCTTTGCTCAAGGACACATTGGCTGTACTGTCACTCAAGCCTGCCACTTTCCCATTACAGGAAATTGTCTCTAACCAACTATAGGCGACCCTGGTGGTCCCAAATGAATAATGTCATAAAAATAGCTGAATGCATTCAGTTTTTTGGGAGCCTGGAACACTTCTACTTTTAAAGGTAGGGTTTAGTGCAGGCACACTACAGCCCATCATGGGAGGTCACTTTTTTATGACTGGCAGTAACCAAATTGGGTTGTAATAAAAATTGGCAGTGGCTTCTGAGAAAGAAAAAAAAAGAAGGAAGGAAAAGAGAAACATGTGAAAAGCGAGAGTATTTAAAAGAAAAAACAATGAATAATGCAGTTTTTGTGGTGAAAACATATGGCTCTTGCTTTAAACACTTTTCACTCTCAACTTATTGCATGTTTAATCCTCTTGTTTTCCAAAGAGCACCTGCTTATGGCATTAGCAAATGTACAGTGTTTTAAAACTGACGTCATGTGGCGACCTGGATATATATATATATTTTTTAACCCTAGTTTCTCCGTTGTTGGTACAATTAATTCCTCCCCACACATTCCTGGGTTGCTATTGTACCCTACCTGCCTCTGTCCTACAGTACTCCTCCCATCCAACACCCCTCACTGACAAGTGCCACAGAAATATGTAGGAGTATGCGCAGCAACAAATATCACCCAGCTCCCCTACCATAACACGGGACAATTGTGTTTGTATGAATCGTATATAGACCAAATCATGAGAGACAGCGAGATCCGAAATCGACGTTTGGCGGTAGCCATGGCTAGTCCTGGAAATCGTGGTGGATTTGAACGCCTAGACCAGGGGTCTTCAACAGGGGGTCCTCAGAGTTACAACAGGGGGTCCACCAAATCTTTGTGGGATAGGATTATTTTTTTTATATTAACCACTTCAACCCTACCATCCCTATTCTAAGGAGAACTTTGGCCAAAAATAGCAGATCTACAAGCTCACACCGCCTCGCAGACTAAGTACAGAGTGAAAGGTCAAGTTTACTAAGTATTGAGGGTTTAAGACAAGTGGTTAAATGTCTGAAAATACACATTAACATCCAACACTGATGACCCAATGTTATACAATATGTAGTGGGGTCCCTGCTTCATCTCTCTGTCAGCTAAGGGGTCCTTAGCCTGAAAAACTTTGAAGACCCCTGGCCTAGACTCCACAGTGGTGGACAGGTTGCACCAGCCCAGTGACCAGAGCAGGACAGGTTGTTGTACTGTTGTGAGAGAGAGGAAACTGTCTTACCTGAAACAGGTGCTGTTCTTCCCTCCTGCTCTGAGGCACGGATACTCCAAGGTAAGAATTTTATTCTCTGGACATTCTTTCCTGTAAGATCAAAGAGAGGAGGTATCACATACAGTACAAGGAGATTTGTTTACTGTATATATCTCTCTTTAAGTCTCTCATAATTTGCTTATATGGGGAAGTTGAATATAGCGCATTGCACACTTTTTGTGTTTGAGAAATGTGTAAGGCCGGTTTCAATTTACCGGTATTCATCCACTTAAAGATGGCTTATTGCGTTTTTAGTTTTCTGTGCCACCATGGTCTTCTACTATTGGTAAATGGTGCATCTATATAGCGCTTTTATCAAAGGGTTTTACATAAATTGAGCATTACATTCACCCATTCACACACACATTCATACACCGATGGCGGAGGAAACCATGCATGCAAGGCACCAACCTGCTCGTTGGGAGCAATTAGGGGTTCAGCGTCTTGCTCAAGGATACTTCGACACTAACTCTGGGGGAGCCCAGGATCTAACTATTCCACAAAGCAACTTCACCAGAGAATCTGGGGGCTTATCAGGGGCCGAGTTGGTCGCAAAGAGAGACACAGGGAGACAGACTTTGGTGTTTGTTTAAAATAATGTTATTTTTTCCCTTTATTTTTCTGTATTTTCCTTTTTCTGTCAATGTATTTTTAGTTTTACAAAAAACAACATTTAGAGCCCAAAACAACATAACTGAACTTAACAGCACGACTGACCTAAGCAAAATGAGACATGAGGGGAAGTGGAACATATATAGTGGGTGATCAGTCCACTCAGTCCACTTCAAAGGACACAAAGGAGAATAAACTAAGACATAACATTTAAACAGACTACAAATAACTACAACATCAACCACTACAGCACTAACTCATATTAACTTATGAAATTACAATGCAACTGAAATATCAGAAACACATTTATTCAAAAACCGAATCGGAAATGCAAACTAACAAACCCCTGCCCCTCCCCATAATCAAAGGGAACATGGTGCAGTCCAATTAACCCATCAGCTCGTTATAAGCAGATCTGAAGCAGCTGGTCCCCCTTACCTTGGCCAGCCATATCAACTCCAGCACTCATCAGAACTGATAACTCAAAGAAAACTTAAATGCAAATTAAATGACTCCTGGTAAAGCAACTTGACCCTAACAAGGGTTAACTAAATGCATGTGCACTCCAATCAGTAACCTTTCCTTGCAATAAACAGTATGTAATTTAGCCGGTTCTGTGTGTAGTCAATTTTTTTATGTCTGTATTCTGTATCTAAACTAAATTGATAAACAAAAATGTCAAGTTTCCACCATGTGTGGTTGCTGATGTGACCATCACAGGGCTACATTTCTCCACTGGTAATTTCCCTGGTGATTCTAGAATGGATATGTTGATTCTACTGAAACAAATTCATTCATTCATTCATTCATTCATTCCATTCATTTATCTTTTTTTTCTTCTTTCTTTCAATGACACTACACTAGATATCTTTTAACTATCTAAATCTAATGATTATATTGTGTACAGTAGTACCACTAACCTGTAGTGTTGTAATACAAAAGCACAAATTAATGATCAGCAGTTGCAATTCAATGTATTCAGAAATTCCCATTCCCAATGATCACAGGCAGAAAGCGCCAAACTAACGTCCTGGATGTTAGGTTGTTGACATAATCATGTGTTGAGGAAAGATTTTCCAGTAATGACCAGATCAGCCACTTCACCACCCGCCCACAAACACACAAGCAATGACAGTGATCAGTGAGCTAATCATAAAAATGCTGATGTCTGGACCTCTATACCCTCAATGCAATAGTGCTGAGAATTTGTTTACGGAATGCTGTACCAACAAACATCTCTAGCCCATTAAGACCTGAGGCAATTCTTAAAAATGTTTTCTAAATCCTAACAGTTTTTTGGAAAAAAAAAAAAAAAAAAAAAAAAAAAAGTTTCAAGATTTTTGAATAGCCAAAGAAATCTAAAGTGACACAGATGTGTTCCAGGTATTAATGGGCTAGATTGTGACCTTGACATTTGACCGTTTTGATCTCTTCAGGGCAGCCTACTGACCATTCCCACCAAATTTTAATCCATCCATCCGTTCTCAATCTTGACCTTCTTTTGTGACTGTGACCCTTGACCTTTTCCACCTAAAGAGTAATGACCTCTTCAGGACAGCCTACTGGTCATGCCCTCTAAGTTGCATACAAATCTTCCCCACAGTTCTCAGGTTCTCTTGCTAACAAGCAAGCAAACAAACAAACAATCTGACAGGAATGATTACTATAAACTGCCATGCATTCACGCAGATAAATACATAAATTAACCACATGAAGCCTGGCCTGCAGATCTACAATCTTGCGGCGCGTTGTGAGCTTAGACAGGATGTTTTCTGCAAAGTGATTTGGTGTTTAGTTAGTGTCAACTAAGTGTATTGTTTATAAGTGACACTGATTGTCAGGCCAACACTTAAAACCTTTTGGTAGCAGGACAATGAAACAAGACCTCCCCCTGTCAACGATGCATCTTCAGCATGAAGCAAACCTGGAACAGTTCCATGCATCTCATATCTCTATAAGACACAGCTTTGATTGGGGATATCCCGACCCGGTGGCTCTGTTTTCGAAGCTGCTGGCCATGTGCTCACAATGTCATGTGTTAACCCATTAAGACCTGAGGCCGATTCTACAAATGTCTTCTAAATCCTAAAACCTATGTTGCTATATCAGTGATGCACAAACTTTTTCATGTCAAGGACCCCTGAAAGGAAATGTATTTACACGGACCCCCATCTCAAAATATTTGTTCCAGGGAACCCCAGAAGCAAAGATTTGAGTTCAAATGTTTGCTTTAAATTAGATTTTCCAAAAATAGCATCCCTACAAGCTCAGCCATGAGCTTGTAGGTTTGCTAGAAATAGTGCTAGAAATAGTGCCCTATTTTTGAATAGCCACAGTATAAAATAATGGTTAAAGTGGTTAAAATCTAAAATGAGACAGATGCTTTCCCGGTTTTCATGGGTTAAAATGTTATTTCTTTTGACACATGTCATCCATCCCCTCTCTTCCCTTCCCCACTCTTCCACTTGTCTGTCAATCTCCAGTGTGTACCAGTCCCATAAAAGAGAAATCTCATGTAAATATATTTCAAACAAATGTCTTTGATTGTCAAGACTGGAAGCGGTTAGTTGACATCAGTCAAAAAGTTGAAAAGGAAAAAGGAATGCACAGACAGAGCCCACTAAGCCTGATTTCATCAATGTCAACTCAATTCCACAGGGAGTCCAGTGTTTTTTAGCCATGCATGCAAAATCAGGATTTGCTCATGCTTTGTCTAAACTCAAACACAAAAATCTATTTTGACATAATATTCAGAAATGTATCTGTGTAATCAGGTTGGTCTTTGGTCACAGTAGCAGTTCCCCATCCCAGTAAAACTCAGTGTGGGGAGGAAGACATTCAATATAGTTTGAAAGCATAATGGATTTAACTTTGTCATGAACTAATGCTGGCATGCTTAGACTTGTCAGAAAGTACAATAAGGGAGGGATCCCTTATTGACTAGGATTAGTCTATTGGCAAACAACTGAAAAATGACAGTATATCAACCCATGTTATTTCTATCGTTGAAACAACAATAATTAAATTCATGTTAGTTTCTGTTTTTATTGTACCGCAGCAATTCAGTTAGACAAAGTAATTTGTAAACTATTAGGCTATTGTTTTGACCTATTTTCTTCCTTTGGACTGGGATAAATAGGTTCTCGCAGGCTCTGGAGGAGAAAAAGCTGGGAGTTCCCCCTTAACTGGTCACCCAATTCGAGCTACAGTATACAGTATGCTGCTGTCAGTGGTGGAAAAAGTACTCACATTTTTTGCTTGAGTAAAAGTATCAATACTGCAATGTAGAAATACTCCGTGGTAGTAAAAGTCCGGAATTCAATACTTGAGTAAAAGTACAAAAGCATTGGTATCAAAATGTACTTATTATGCAGAAGGTCCCATTTCACAAGTTTTCAAATGTGTCCTGCATCAATGTGTTGCATGGTGACCACTGAGCTTGTATAGGGGCTATTTTCAAATATTCAAAGTATATATAGGGCTGAAATGTTTAATGCATGTTTTGTTTTGTAATAATAATAAAGTAGTGGAGTAAAAGGTACAATATTTGCCTCTGAGATGTAGTGGAGTAGAAGTAAAGGTACTGAAAATTGGAAGTAGTACTCCAGGAAAGTAAAAGTACCTCAAAATTGTACTTAAGTACAGTACTTGAGTACATGTACTTAGTTACTTTATACCACTGGCTGCTGTCGCCAACTGAAACCTGCTCTTTATGATTGCACTTGTTCTATGGCTGTAGAGAGAGTCACATAACTATAGCCTGCTCTTCACATTATTGAGAGCATGTGCTCCTCTCCTCACCTCACCTGCACCTTAATAATAACATCTGTCATGTTTTGTCTGTGCGCAAATAACATTACCTTCCTGCACCGAGACCAATTACAACCATTTGTCGTTTGTGTATAGCTATTATTACCTTGAAAACCACATTAGATCAGTAGTCCGGACAACCATGTCATTTAAGAATGATAATAGGGGGCTAGTAATAAAATGTTCTTATAAACAACATAATGTATTTACACTTAGCTTAATAGATTAATGGCATAGCACTACAAATATCCCCATATAATATAGGAAACTCAATTCAAGTATAACTGTATTTCTATAATGTAATTTGTCACATATTCTTGTGATGCAAGCCTGCCACAGTAGAGAAAAGAAAACATATCACATACTAAATATTCTTTCATAAATAGGCTAAGTGTTTCTCAAACCTTTACATTTCAAGGTTCTCCCCTTAACTCTGACAGTGTACAAATGGAACAATGGAACCAAATGGACCCTAACGGGTCCATTTGGTTCCATTTGTACACTGTCAGAGTTACAGACTTGTAAGGGTCAATTTAGAACCCCCTAAAGGAACCCAGAGAGTCCCTAGAATCCACTGCTCTATCTGTTCTTCTTAAGTAGCCTATTAGCGTCACTCTAGTTAACTTGAAGAGGTGTCCAGTGCAACAGTGCAGTGGTCCTGATAGAGCTACAGTATAAGCATTATTAATGTCACTCCTAACTTACCCAGAAGAGGTGTCCAGTGCAACAGTGGTCCTAATAGAGCTATAAGCATTATTAATGTCACTCCTATAACTTACCCAGAAGAGGTGTCCAGTCCAACAGTGGTCCTGATAGAGCTGCCACTGCAGGCTCCCCAGAGGAACAGGACGCACAGAGCGCACAGCGAGAAGAGCGCGCGGCGGCGGAGGAGCGGCTGACCCATGATGTCCCTCTTGACCCCCCCTGGCTCTGGAGTGACAGATGACCCTGTTTATTCACTGATGTCTCCACACAAAGACACTAAAACGTCCCTAAAACACAACTCCTGTCAGTCAGTGCACGTGTGCAGAATCTGCAGATCTATGTGTGAAGTCAGCATCAGATAATAGCAGGCAACCCAGGGAGGTTAATCACTGGAGAGAGAGCTGATGGAGTTAACAGTCCAGTGGCGCACCGCACCGCTGTGCGTCTGTTGGAGAGCTGCTGCCGCTGCTGCGTCCTGACTGCTGCGCACTGAACCAGACCCCCTGGAGCAGCCGTTACGCCGAGATTGGTGACTTGTTGAATGTTGTGTCTTCAGAGGTCGCTTGCTGCCACTGAGCGCTGTTGCGTTTATTACTTTGATTGATTGATTGAATACTTTGTTTAGAAGTTTGCAGGGGGAAAAAAGCACATGAAAGTACAGTTCAAAATACAAGGTCAAATTGGATTGAAAAGCTCCAAAAGCCACTGGCTTGTTTCAATTGGGGTCCTCGCGTACTCAATTCATTGAGCCACTAATGACAGACAGATACACTAGGCTACTATTCACCTGTTTCCTAAGCTGTGTTTTCCATTCCTGTCGATTTCATTGGATATCATTGGTCATCTGACCAGTTTCATTGGATTTCATTGGATCAAATCGTCAGGAAGTGGAACACACACAGCCTAGGAAACAGGTTAATACTTCATGATGAGCTAATAAATGGGACGAAAAAAGCCTAGAGATAGTTGGTTGTTGGTAGGCTATTTGGTTGTTTATTGATTATATCTCAGTCAGGTAAACTAAGCCTAGTAGGCTAATGTCAGGTTATGAAGTTAATGTTGAGGAAAGATTTTATTGAATAACAACAGGCAATTATAAAAGCACTTTTTGTTTTTACCTGACCCGGACACTAGACATTTATTTTTGGGTGACTTTCTTTCAACTGCACACAGTCACACTTAGCATGTTAAAGCATGAATGCGCTGTCTTTTTCCCAACCGGCGATTCCACATAATTCGACAAGTCACCAATTTCGGTGTAACAGGTGACGGGTTTATAGCCATGTCTTTCTGGCTAATCCCCGGTGGAATTACATTCCTGCTCTTAAGAACAGACTTCACAAAGAGGAAAGAAACTCCACATAGTAAGCCTTACCACGGTGACCAGAGAGTTCCATCTTTCATATTATTATCTGTTCCTTTGAAAACTTAGCAGTGGTAGGCTTAGGCTACTAATGTTTTTTTTAGCCTACTTAAGTAAAAGTATTAATACTGCAATGTAGAAATACTCTCAAATCACAAGTAAAAGTCCGGAATTCAAAATAAACTTGAGTTAAAGTACAAAAGTATTGGCATCCAAATGTACTTAAAGTAGAAAGTAGACTTCTCATTATGCAGAATGTCCCATTTCACAAGTTTTCAAATGTGTAATTTTTTGTTGTTGTTGAAAATAGCAGATCTACAAGCTCACAATGCCATTGCAACCATTGTGAGCTTGTAGATTGGCTATTTTCAAATGGCTGAAATGTAGGGCTGAAGTGGTTATGTATTGTAATGATAATCAAAATCTACAAAGTAGTTTTCAAATAATTGTAGTGGAGTAAAAGTATAATATTTGCCTCTGGGACAGTGGAGTAGAAGTAAAAGTACTGAAAATGGAAATACTCCAGTAAAGTGAAAATACCTCAACAGTACTTGAGTAAGGCTACTTAGTTACTTTACACCACTGAAACTTAGGCCTACTAGACTATTAAAGTTGGTCGAGCACGATCGAGGACATTGCTGGGGTCAAAAGGAAATAATGTAGTTTCAGCTTGTATAAATATATAGAGGTCAGCTTTTAGGGAATCATTATTCTTTCATTAATAGCCTGTTTCTGTAATTTGGCCTAATGTCTGACAGTTGGTTTTCTGTGGGACACTCATAGGCTTAATTGGCCAATTTATTATTTGATTAAAGCCATATCCTATTGGGGATTTACCTAGGCTATTACTTATAACCATGATGACTTGCAGCAGATATTATCCACATGCAGATAAAGAACCATTATTCACATTTTTAAATCGGCTAACTATAGGAATAAAGCGTCTGTTTAGCTATATCATAAACCTATCAAGAAATTGCATAGATACATGATTTCCCCTAGAAAATACAATCTTGTTTCAGATTTCACTTTTAAATCTCTGACTTCTTGACAGTCAGTCAAGTTTAGTGAGATTTGACAGCTCTTAGTTGCAGACTGCAGCAATGTCATTTTTCACACTTCTACTTTTATTAGTGACTGTTTTTATTATTTTTTATTTCAGAGACAAAGTTGTATCCCTCTGAGAGAGAAAGGGAGAAACTCCTCTGGTGTGACAGATTTGACCAGCAACCAACAGACTGGCAATCAGCTTATATCGATTATAACAATTAAAACAAAACATTAAAATTGTTTTGCATTAACTACTAGATTTTAAAAAATGACAGAATAATTGCTAAAGAAAATAATCGATATGTGCAGCTCTAGTGGTAACACTGCTCTGTTCGGTTGTCTCTTCCCTCCGTTTATTCCCTGTGGTGGGTTTTTTGGCCAGCCTTCAATAGCAACAGCTGGTTTTATTCACCACAAATGAATCACGCTGCGTACGTAGGACATCTACACACATGCAATGCACACACACACACGCACGCACGCACGCACGCACGCACGCACGCACGCACGCACGCACGCACGCACGCACGCACACGCACACGCACACACACACACACACACACACACACACACATACGTGTGTGCACACACTACAGAGAACATGGTGAATTAAACCGCTTCCTCAGGCTCCTTTAGTTACATCCCCTCCAGAATCAAATAATTCATAAGATATATAAAGAAACATTATTAAAGAACCACAAAGAGAGGCAGTTGTTGAGATGGCAGACTCTGGTTCGTTACTACGACCACACAACCCATGGCTTCTCCCGTTCCCACGGAGTTGAGCCTCCTCTGTTGGTTTTAGTTTGGTTGAGTTTTTTTTTCTTCGTATTTGGTGTTTGTCTATCTGCATACAGAAAAACCAGCAGAAATGTGTTTTTCATTGAGGGCTGGAGCCTATTGTCATTCCTTGGGATGAAACTGCCCCAATCCTTAAACACATAAAGACAAAAACATTTATAGCGTATCCCCAAAAATTCCCAACAAAAATTACGGGATTGTGAAACTGTTGCACAAAACGTCACTGGGTTACTGACTCACTACAATCAGCTGCTGTGGGTTTTGTGATATTGTTTTTTTTTTTTCTAGATATATATAAGTCTTTTTCTGCCTTTATTAGTGAAGATGGACAGGAAACAGGGAGAGAGAGAGATGGGGAGAGACATGCAGTAAAGATTGTCGGGAACGGGACTCGAACCCGCAATGCACTGTCAGGCTACACTATAGGTGCCCGGACGGACCGCAAGGGCACCAGCGGCTAGTGATATTGTTTGACAAAGTCCACTTGAAATAGCTGATTTGGGGCTGGTTCGCCAGCGGCCAATCAGTGTCTTGTTCCAGCCAGGCAATATGCGAAAAAAACACTTAAACTTCCACATTATCCTGAATCAAGCAAACAAACAATCAACACAAGTTTGTAAACGATTATGACCACCTGTCTATCTCAGCATATGGTCCTTACAGTCCACTATGCAGTTCTCATATTCCACTGGTCAATGCTGAGGGCATAATTGCACTCACAATTTCCCAGTGGATTCATTTATACTGTTCAGTGTTCAGACGTTTAAGCTGGTAATCTGATCCAGAAAGACTTCAGTGAGCAGCCAGTGGTTCAGAGTCCTGTTTGAGAACACTTTGACAGGGTGGACACAGTCTATTGGCCGGGATTGACCTTTGACCTTCTTGCCCCCCTGCTTCCCTCCCACATTGCTCTTTATAATGCCTCAAAACGTTCCCAAAGTGTCATCATCCATACAAGAAAGACAGCCTTCATCACTGTGCCCATTATGTACTGTGAAGACAAACAGCTTTCCACAGCCCCGCTGTATGTGTGTCGACTCATTAACTTTTGATTTATTCTTATTTACTGCATCCCATTAGCACTACTATAGCAACAATCCTATCTGAAAACTATTAGATGAAATGCAGGCGCAGCCGCGCAGAGATGTCTTCCTTCTGGATTTGCGGCTGTGTTTCCAAGTCTGTCGTTATTGTAGCTCTGTTACTTGGAAACCGAGATTCTTTTTTTTTAATGGCCGCGGCTTGACTCTAGTTGTGGCAGTAAACACCTGACTGTTCCAGCTAAATAGCCCAGAGGTCATTCGTCAGTGTCACAATCTGCTCAGAGCGGAACCCATCTCTCCAACTATTTCAGGCTACGTTGCACAACTCAAGTATTTTAGTTGTTTAATGATTACTGGGGGAAGAAGCTCTACGATTGACTTTTGAATGACCTCGAATGTTGTTCATGTTTTTCTATTCTGGTCATCTGTTGCGCCTCTGATAATAAACATGTAACCAGTGGTGGAAAGTAACAAAAAATACATTAAAGCAATACAAGGCAGGTCCAAAAATAACGATTTTTAGCAACCTCTGCTGGTCACCACCGTCATTGTAATTATTTAGCGCAGTCCTGCATTACCCAGAATTAGTTTTCACCGCAAGACGGAAGCGTTTCGAAAAGCGTTCTTTCAATTGTTTTATACTATCTGCGGATCGTTTCTCTTAGCCAGTGGAGCTTTAGTTACAGTGAGCTGTGTTTTCTTTTGCTGTTGTTTTTCCATCTTCAAATCCTATAATGTCTTAAAAACAGCGTGAGATTCCTTTTTGTTATTAGCGCGGTAGTTCCTGGCCAAACAGGAAACCGGTGCGGTAGTTCCTGGCCAAACAGGAAACCGGTGCATTTCCGTTTCTGTTTCCCGGCCGCATGACGTCATTTTCGCGGGAAGGACACCCCGTAACCGTTTCAATAGAAAATATTTTTATAAAAGGCTTTCGGGGGTGAAATTCATGGAGTGGGTGTTGTGAAAGATACGCCACTCACAAAAGATATACAATTTAACTTTAGTTTTTTTGTAAAAATTACCTAGTATAGCTTTAACCACTTCAGCCCTATATGCATTTTGGCCATTTCAAATGATTTTCAAAATCTTGTGAAATGGGACATTCTGCATAATTAGTACCTTTACTTTTGGTACTTTAAGTACATTTTGATACCAATACTTTTGTACTTTTACGCAAGTAAATTTGAATTCCGGACTTTTACTAAACAGAGTATTTTCTACATTGCAGTATTGATACTTTCACTTAAGTAAAAAATGAGAATACTTTTTCCACCACTGCATGTAACAGAGGCACAGGGTTCTGTGTCCATCCAAGCTCTTTCTCTTACCAGCCTACCGATTTTTCCTTCTTAAGTGTTTCTTTATTGGGCCCCATTGTTACATTTAAGTATAGGAGGTGAGGTCAGAGGATCACACAGTACATGGTAGTTATTCCACAATCTCAAACCAGCACAGACCTGGGGCCTTGCAGCACTTCGACAAGGCACAGACTCTTAAAATACAGGCCTATCACCTCTAATCGTTTTGTGAAATTCAAACTGGGGACATTTTTGTTTGGTTTCTAGGTATAATGATCTCCAGAGATGTGCTGTGGGCAGTGTAACTCATTTCTCTGTTCCTTTTGTCACAGTAAAATCCTGAGTGTTCATGTAATTTAACTCTGACAGTGTACAAATGGACCACCAATGGTCCATTTGTACACTGTAAAATCCTACAGCTGCTCAGCTCATGGCTCCCAGATGGAGACACCCTTCTTTTTCACATGTTCAGTTATGGAACATGTTGTAAAGAACACAAAAATGACACTTGCAACAAGTGAAGTCAGTTTTATTTATACAAGATTTTCAGGCCGCTACGACCTTCAAATCTAGTCCTATATTGTGCTGATCAGAGCAATGTTATGGCCATTTGGAAGTATTAAACATTGCTGTAACACTGCTGTATAGTGCCCCATATGTGTGCAATTTAGTTTTTTTCGGTGTGGCTATTCTGATGCCAACCCCTTGAACAGTGTTTGTGCCAGGTTTGGAGCGGATCAGAGCAATGGTGCGCCTGTGGCCCCCGGGGGCCCCTGACATGGCCCCTGGTGTGACTATTGTCATGGCAGACCCCTGACCCCATCTATCTATCTATCTATCCAAGATGGTAGTAGAAGGTGTTGATGGTAGAGGAGTTGATAGCACTTAAGCAACTCTTAACCGGCCTCCTTAATTCTTACGCAATTCATTGGAGTGCCATGCTGTCACCTACACTATACACAGTGAAGTGATCGGGTTAATTTATCCACTTGTAACTCATAATGAACAAATGCAACCAAATGGACCCATAGGGGTCCATTTCCCCCTTTTAGCCGATACATGTTCCATGTGATCTTTTGTCATGTCGGAGACTGTTCAGGCTTCGGGGAGGCTTTTTGAAGTGCAGAGAGTTTCTTTGCTCGTACGATACAGGTGCACCCAGCAGTCAGCAGCTGAGAACACACAGACGCTTGACACAAGTCAGACCGTAACACCGGGAGGCCCGGGCCCTGGACAGCACTCTGCTCTGGGCTGTAGTGTAATGCCTAATTTTTGCTCCGTCGATACGACGACGGCTGCATCACAGGCTGAAAACAGGCATGTGACACCGTGGTACTCTGAGGTATAACTCAGGCTTAAAAGAAAGTGGAGCGTGATGGATGTCTCAGTGTGGACCAGAAGCTGAGGTGATAAGGTACACCAGGATTAGGCTGATGAGGCTGGTGACAGAAATACAGCCAGACTCATCAGTCAGTCGGACTGATTGGGTTACATTAGGAGACTACCTTTTCTGCTCAATTCTTTTTCGGTTTTGCAAATTGTTTTGTGGTGTATTTAATATTATATTTAATGAATCATTATGTGTACTGTTTATGATTATATTTCTACTCATTAAAAGCTGTAAAGAAATGAGTCTGACTATGCCTCTATGAATGTAGTTTTATATCATTCATCAAACTTTAGCAGTTTGCAGGGGTGACCAGATACCCTGCAGTGATATTGTGACACAGCCCCCAGTGTGTGTGCGTGCATGTGTGGACACATGTGTGATGCGTATGTTTGTGTGCACGATCCTGTGTGCGTGTGCGCGTGTGTGCGTGTGCGTGTGCGTGTGTGTGTGTGTGTGTGTGAGAGCGTGCGTGTGTGCATGCGTGCATGTGTGTGTGTGCAGTCACCAGTGAAGCATTAATGGGGCCCAAGACTATGTGAGGAATGTCACTTCACTACGGCTATGACCTGCTGGGACAGAGAGATTACAAGACAGCGTGGGAGAGAGAGACATCCAGAGAGAGAGAGAGAAAGAGAGAGAGAGAAAGGCAGGGGGTACATCAAGAAAGAGAGAGAGAGAGAGAGAGAGAGAGAGAAGGGAGTGAGGTCGGGAGGGAGATAGAGAGAGAGATCTGGACAGAGGGGGACATCCACATAGAGACAGAGCGGAGAAAGGGAGATGGGGAGAGAGAGAGAGAGAGAGAGAAACAGAAGTTCAATATCTCAGGTCTGCCCTGGAAATGAACATTTAACCCATGCTAAGGACCTTGTGTGCGTGCGCGCGTGTGGTGTGCACGGGCGTGTGCGCGTGAGCGTGCGCGCGTGTGTGTGTGTGTGTGTGTGTGTCCTACAGTACAATGAGTTCACACAAGTTTTGTTATGGGTGGCTGCCGTGGGAATCAAGCCCCCATCACTTTAATGCTGCACAGGGGGGACTGCAAACCACCGCATGCACACATATAGACGCACAACCTCCAGATAACAGAGCAGACGTTTCTGGAACCCTGCTATTCCTCCAGACGACTAATTTACACCCCTGACAGCTTAAGAACGAAGGGGGGGATTAACTCGCAGATGAACGTCCCTGGTGGAATCGTGAATTAACCAGTCGTGAAAAGATAATGTGGAACGTTCGTCATGAATCAAGCTGTGTGCCTGCCCCGGCTGCACCATACCTAGCACAGCTGTGTGGCTTGATGTGGCTTGATTTGTATGTCATTGCATGCCGGTGTAGCTCGCCAAAAATAGCCGATCTACTTGCTCACAAAGGGTCACGGTACGACGCGTTGTGAGCTTGTAGATTGGCTGTTTTTGTTGCACGACACCTGCCCGCAACAAAGTATAAATGATCAGGTTTAAAACGTTCCTACTCGCAGTAAGTCACATAGAGGTGGTTAGGAGGAGGAGGAGGAGGAGGATGAGGAAGAGGAGGAGGAGGAATAGGAGGAGAAGGTGGGGGGATTGAAGTGGGGGAACACACACAAAGGAGGAGACGGGGGTTATTCATCAACACCCACTTGTGTTGATGATATATGAGGCCCGACACACAGACAAAGGGCTTATGGGTATGATTATGGATTTCATAATAGGCTACAACAATGGTTACCAACACGTGTGCTGCTGACTGAAAAGTGCGTGTAGGCTATGCATGCACCATCCCGCTTCCTTCAGTTCCTTCAAGAAAAAGTTTACAAAGTATTAAAGCAAAAGTGATAAAAAAAAGTGATAAAAAAAACACTTTTTATGCAGACAAGTAATATTAAGTAAATAAGTAAAGAGAGCTTTTAAAAATATGTGGAATATATTTTCCCCAAAACAATTATTATCATTGTGAAATTAACAATTTTGTCCCAAAACCTTTGTTTTTGTTTGTAAGCTGAAGTCCACGAATTATCCCTATAGCTTTTGTTCTCATTAGGGAAGGTATACTTCCTCCCTTAACGGAGCACTTCACAAATGTTCTTATACTGTAATTGGTCCTCACTAACACTAACACTCATTATAATACGGTACAATTTTTGTCTCAGAGAATGGCTGTGGACAGTTCAGAAACCCGCCTACCAGTGACATCATCGGCATAGGCAGTCATTTCAAACAAGATTTTTTTTTTGTAATTCTTTATTAATGCAAGAAGGCTTCTATTATTATAGCATGCTAACTTTCCAATAATAGAATGCCTGCCGTTTTTATTGGCTTCGATTCCCCATCGATGATGTTTCTGAACTGTCCCTCCTCTGAGACACAGACCAAGAAGACAAATATGGTACCAATTTGTAATCAGCATTAGTGAGGACCAATTATACCAAGATAGGTTGAAAATCGATGGGTGAAGTGGTCCTTGGGACATTTGAAGGCAAGCCAACATGTTGCAATGCTGCAAACTGCAGTGCTAGTACCACCACAACCCATTAGACTGAGGCCGATTATACAAATGCCTGCTATAAACCAGTAGTTCTCAAACCTTTTTGTGCCACCTTGATATTTGGCCACGGACCAATTATTCAAAGCTTTTCAAACACTTTCTAAATTTTTCAAAAATCTTCAAAATAGCAGATGTAAAAGCTTGCAGCGAGCTTGTAGATCTGCTACTACTGTTCTAAACCACTCTTCTAAATCAGCTTTTCTGAAAAAACATATGGTGATATATAGCAAAAATCTAAAATGACACAGATGCTTTCCCGGTTTAATGTAATGTAACGTAACATGACGTAATGTAAGTAACGGTGGTACTCTGAGAATTAAGGAGCCTTATGCAGCAAGTGCTATGATGTGGAGTGTAGTGTGACATCTAGTAGCTAAATGTAGTCTATAGCAGACCAGAACTACTCATTTCTGTAACAGCACTTGGATAATCTATCCTTAACTCCTCATCATCACTTCAAAACATTAATCAACTTTTATACTGTTGCGTATTTGCATTGTATTGTTTTGTCTCCCAAGCTCACGCCAAACAAAATTCCAATCAATGCTTTCACAGAAATAACTATGTACACAGTTACAGTAAAAAGAGGAAATCACTAACTGCCTCCACCCAGTGTTTGTCATACTGTAGCAATCCATAAACCAGAACCAAAATGTGTTTTCTGGGAATTGTCATGTCTGCGCCTCTTTGGCTTGTAAACAATCGACTGTGTTAAGAAAGAAAAAAAAAGGGGAAACATTTGAAGTCCCTAATCGAACTCGGAGGTGACATTGTCCCAAAGGGACGACAGCGGAGAAGACAAGACAGTTATGCCTGGGGCATGGGGAGGGCTTCAGTCTGCTGTTTGGGATAGCAGTGGTTTCACTTGCTGGCTGCAGGCCAAGGTCTGCTCTGTGTCCATGCAGCAGCAGTCTACCCCGGGCTAATCGCTCCGCTGTAATTAAATGGAAAGGAGCACTTCCTCCTTGTAAGGAACCCTCAGCTAATCAGATAGGCTGGGTAATTAACGATGACAGGCCATCCTTCATCGGTACCCCACATAGAGCCGCAATCTGTCTTAAAGTTGCTCTCTTACACTGCTTATGGAAAGTCGCATATGAATGGTTACGGCCTCGGGGCCACTGCACTGAAAACTAAATAATATTCAATCAAATGTAATGACGAGTAGTGTAGTCTGCTGTCCATTGAATAGTTTGCACTGTTATGTTGCAATTTTACAGTATGTGAGGTCATGTACTGCAATATGTACAATTGCAGTTTTATTATTATCTCCTCCAGGCCAGGAAGTGGATATTATGTTTTCGCCCCATGTGTCTGTAAGTGTGTGTGTGTGTGTGTGTGTGTGTGTGTGTGTGTGTGTGTGTGTGTGTGTGTGTGTGTGTGTGTGTGTGTGTGTGTGTGTGTGTGCGTGTGCGTGTGCGTGTGTGTGTGCGTGTGTGTGTGTGTGTGCAGCTAATCTTGAAAACCACTGGACCAATCGCGTTTTGGGTCTATATTTTGAACTGTAGGTCGTACAATCAAATCTTTCGTATCATGATGCAACTCACATATATCCCACATCCTAACTAGATTTTCCACCATTTTGTTATGCTATACTACTACAGATTTTGTCCTGTGACTATGACCGTTTTTTAAATTCCCTGCCTGTAATTGTCTTAAAAAATGAGTGGGAAGGGTCAATGTACAACAAAAAAGAAAGTTATCTTTCCCCATTGCATAATCTGTTGTGACACTGATGAATCACCTTAGTGTTATTTCACTGTTCGTGTTCTCTCACCCTCGGTTCATCTCACTATATCTCTCACATTTCTTCCGTAAATCTTTTTCTTACAAAGCATTTTTATTATCTTTATAAACCTTGTTTTCCCATCTGTGCGTAAAATAATCCTGTAGGACAGACTCCCTAGCTAGCCCAGTCATGTTTAATTTACTAGTTTCATGGTGGGGTACACAGTTTCTGCAACCAGATCTGTAAGCACAGATCTACAGTATTCATGATGTCCTTATTTGAATCTGCCTCACAACCTAGTGTCAAGTCATCTCCCTCCTCTGCATCCTCTCTTTCCTGTCTCTCTCTCTCTCTAAGGATCTGTCTGATAGAGCTTAAATATATCTCATGACATCCATCAAAAACAGTCTACTGGGTGGCAGGGGGGGGGGGGGACTAGAGAGACCATTACCTCAGGCATAAGGTCACAGGTTAAATCCCCTCCACAGCCAAAGTGTCTGTAATTGGCTTCACTCAAACTCGCTCCTCAATTGAAATACTGCCACTTCAACACTTGAATTGGGCCCTCAACCTTCACGGTCATGTTCTGGTGTTTCTTTTCAGGTTTTTGATGGTTTCAGAGGGAGCGTACCTAACCCTAACCCCAAGCCTAATCCTAAACTGAGGGAACATAAGGCTGAGGGAACATATAGACGAATCCACAAGAGCGCTGGCACTGTGCTGCCATAGCTGCGGAGTCGCTGTGCAGAGCGGCAGCCGCTTGACACCGCAGTTATGAATGCCGTTCTGTGGATTCGTCTATAGGCATAACCCCGTTTCAGACAGGTTGAGGGCAGAATGCTGAACACAAACTGCTTGCCCAACCCGATCTCACACGACTTAGAATGCATTGCACGGAATGGTCATTCCGTGCATAGACAACTGGAAAACCCGAAAATCTGTGCATAGCCGCCTCGCATCTCCCCATTGACTAAACCATTTCGGAAGTGTGCAGTCTCAAGGGAACTGGAGCCACGTAAGGGACCACTGAGTGAGCTAAAGCGAGCGAGTTGCCGTCCCGAACGTTGTGACGTTCCCTTGAGCCTACTCAGCGCTGTTTGAGTTATGTAGGCACAGAATCGTACATTTTGTTGTGGGGATCAGCTCTGCTTCCGGGTTTTTCCGGCTTGCAACTGGTTATGCCCACCGTGGGACTCGCCTTACATGTGCAGGGATTTTCGGGTTTTCTAGGCGACTATGCACGGAATGACGTGCGCTGGATTGCAATGTATACTAAATTCTGTGAGATCAGGCTGGCTTGCCAGTGACAAAGCTACTAGTGACATGTGGACCATTTACCAATCCCACTCACTGTGCAAAAGCAAAAATCCTATAGCTACTATTACTTTTCATGACTTTTTGTTACATGCAGAGACCCACACTATTCTCATAGCCAGTGACCTACACAGATATATAAAATCTATCAGGCGCAATTTCAGAACAAAGCACCTGTCTCCAGCAGTCTGCAGGTCTTGCTCTACAGAGAGCCGTCTGGGGCTCTGAGGGCCCAACCTTAATTACGTGAGCCGTAATATAATACCAAACAAATATTACTGCAAGCTACAAATAAATTATGGTGTCCTTTAACAAGGCTGGAGTTTATTGTAAAGGGCAAAGAAGGCAGCCTGGAAGCAATGTAGAGAGAGGTGGTGATCTTTAAAACTGTAAATTTCCTGCTAAGCAGGAGCAGATGGTGATGGTGGTCCAAAGCCTGCGCATGCCGTGTCCTCAGATCGCTCTGTATAAATGTTTTCGCCCTTGTAAAGGTAACCCATTTGGATTTGGACTGGACACAAGCATAGTGGTAGATTATATAGTTATTAGCACAGATACTATCTGCCAGAATGGAGGCGCCTCCGAGTGCAGCCAGATTACATCTGGATGTAGTGTATATCCTATCCGTTATCGTTGCTGTCGGGCAGAAACCTCTTATCTCCATATTTTTACTTTTTGTATATTTTCGAAAAATGTATGCCTTACTTGATCATACTACAGCGTCACACAAAAGCATCAAAGTAACAGTAACAGATCCATAATCTCGAAACGCAGTGCGAAG